>NC_142651.1:9342500-9642500 GCF_055504915.1 Nelumbo nucifera | reverse complement strand
AGAAAAATCTACAACTGTAAACTCATATAACATGCACAACTATGTAATTACACTCTTTACAACAAACGCCCTATAGCTAGAAAGAAGGAAAGGATGAAAAGAAGAAAAAAGAAATGTTCCTTACTTGTTTTTTTTATAGCTGTTGTTGCCTAATTGTTGAAGAAAAGAACCTTCTTCCTCCCTTTCCTTTTCTCACCAGCCTGTGACAAATGCCAGTCTTTGTAACTATACTTTTCAAATGGTCAGGGTAAAGCTAAAGACAGTAACTAGATCCCTAATGATGACAGTAGCTTATCCAATATGATTATGCTCCAGATAGCCGTGAAGGCTGAACACACTGAAATGTACTCCATTACTTGACAGTATTTATAGGTTAATTGATTCAATCTAATAGGAGCAGAAACAGAGTTTTTACCGCAAAAGGGGCAACTTAACTAAAACATTTCAAAGTATATATTTTTCCGCCCCTTCTTACATTGAAACAAAGTCATATGGCAATGTGCAAACAACATGTTGGTTATCTAATGCCTGGTTCCACAAATAGCACAGTAAGTAAACCAACATCTGTTTAATTTACATGGTAAAAATTGCTTATAAAAAATTACATGGTGCAGCTTAAAGATTTCTTACCAATATATGGAAATAGATGCACTTTATCATTGTGAGAATAATGTATATCTGGCTGCAAGGTAGCCTTTATAATTGATAAGACCGGTACCATGGGGAAGCAAGGGACATACCATCTGTAAAATATTATTCTTTTTTTTTTCTTTAAATTCCCTCCCCCATGGTCAACTGAATCCTGGTCATGCTCATCCATGTCAGTTCCTCCCTTATCTCTGCAGCCAAACATGCACTAAATGAAAGTTTACCATTTATCTTTTCTCCCCCTCTTTCAACTCCTCGTTTACATCCAATAAATGTCTATAAGCACATCCGTTCACTCTATGAGGAGTAAATAGAATCAGTAAATCACCTTTTGCTGCATTTCAGCTTTTCTTTTGAAATATGGTCAAATCTAGGACTTATTTGAAGTGACAAGCTGCTGCCCAGAATCAGTGGTGGATTTTGTAAAGGGTTGGAGAGTTGGAGATTTATCTAAGAGGGGAAAATTGGCATGGAATATCACTCCTGCAGCGGTCTTTTGGTGCATCTGGGAGGAGATAAATGCAAGGACATTCAAGAACAAAAAAAGTTCTGCAGACAGTGTTTCAGAAAATAATGGGAAAAATGTTTTCCCATCTTGCTGCAAACAAGTTGTTTAAAGATAAAAATTACAACTCCTTTTTTATATGATAATATTTTTGTAATGCTGCATTTAGGGGTTATAAGGTTGCATGGGCAGCGGTTGTATAATCCCTGTGTACATCAACTTGTTGTACATGTTATTTTAGCTAATTTAATACTGTACCATTTCTCAAGAAATGTAAGATGAATGAAGGCATTGCTTCTCTTATCAGATATCAAGGAGATTAAGAGCTATCTACCATTGATGAGATCTGGCCAATCACCAATTGGTAACCTCTTTTCAGTATTAAACCATTCCAGAAACCCCAACAGAAGAATACACCAGTTTGATCCCTAGAGATGAGCAAGGTCTTCCCTCAAAGAGATTCCTTTGGGCCCAGCTAACGCATAAACACTCTGATGCTGGATCTAAGTAGATAAGCATGATATCTCCAGTATAATCTCTAAATAAACTAGGGGTGCAACTTGGGCGGGATCAGGTTGGGATTTTGTCAAAATTTGAATGGGTCCTGAAGGAACTGGGTTGTGTGTATGAATGAAAGGGCTAATGCCCAGATAAGTTCAATTTCCTTTCTCTCTACTTTCTCCTCTTTGAACTAGATAAACAAGATAGAGAATGATCAAATCTGAAGTTGATTACGATCAGTAGTGAACTGTTAGCTTCTTTTGCTGTTTGTTCTTTCTTCTTCTATTTTCTAGTCAGTTTTCATTTAATTTTTGTTAGTTCCCTTGGTTCCTTTGATCTTCCCCTAGTTTTGATCTCCCTATTCTAAATCTTCCTACTCTTGGGGTTCCTGTTATGAAATCTGGTTTTTACCATGAATAGTAAGTCATAATTTTACTATAGATAGTAATAATGGGAATTACTATAAATAATATGTTCATAAATAGTATAAATCTTCCTCCTCTAGGAATGCGATTAGATGGGTTTCCAACCATGATTGGGGGTTGGGGCCCTTGGAGATTTGCTCATCTGCTGAATGAGATCCAGGAGATGTCTACATACCTCTCTTTGCTTTTTGTTTTGTTTTTTTTGTTTTTTTTTTTGTTTTATGCTTTCTGCAGACCTCTCTCATTTTAGATGGATTGCAAAGAAGCTAAACTCTTTAGCCGATAGATAAGCATCAACATTATATGCAAAATATGTAGTAATATCAGCATTCTAAGTGTACATAATGATGAAATTTATAATTGTACGTTAAAGTTATACCCGCTTGATGAACAATCTCATGATATATACAATGGTATCTCTTAACCTGCAGAAAAAAGAGAAGACAAAAAACTCAAGATAATTCCTCATAGAATACTGAATAGGCATCACTCTTACAAACCACTGTGGAAATAGATAATAAAGCAACATATCTCAAAGAATTATTAAAATTAGTCCTTCCCTTGTGTTGGAGAAATGTTGATATAACAAAGACATCTATGTAACCTAGATACTGCAGACACACAGAGGGATATGGCATTCATATGGAATTTATATTGAAAATTGAAGTCTCTTAGCAGAGTGTAAGATCCACAGCTATATAACATGCTGCTAGGGAAGTAAGGAGATCATCCAAGGAGGTAGGAGTAATCTTCCTATGGACACACAGATCAGTCACTTGTATGGCTGATAGGCTAGAAAGAGAAGGGGCAAAAGGGGAATAACTCTTTTGGGGGATTGCTTCTCATGGAGGAACCAAGGAAGTTCATAATATTTGAGACTAAAGCATATTGGGCTGGTTTAAACACTGCTAGACCATACTTCAGGATACCAGGCATATTCTAAGTAACCTATTCTTTTTCATTGAGCAATAAAGTTAACAGTTACCAATAAAAAATCTGCCAGATATGACATGAATGTAAAAACCAACCCAGATCCGGAACCGCTTTGGCCACTGGTTTCCAGGTCAATAGTTCGACCATCCAGTTCAAACGGACGGCCCGTTCCAACAAAAAAATAAAAATTAAAACAAAAAATGGCCAAAAACCATTGAACGGGTCAACAGTTCGACCGCCCGGGTCAACGGATCATTGACCAATTCAACGGTTTTTGGCCAGGGACCAGGTTTGGGGTAAAACAGAACTGGTTGCCTGGACGGTTCCCGGGCCAAACGGTCCAACCATCTGGGTCAATGGCGGTTTGAAAACGTTGGTAAAAACCTTTTTTTTTGTATCTGAGTAGGCTATGTTTGGTTGCAATTCTGCTCCAAGGAATTACTGTTTGAAGAATGAGTTCCAAGCCAAATATTTTTTTTTTTTAAGCTCAGTTTTTTAGCTTCAAAGAATTAACTCTTAGAATGACTTTTGAGCCCAGAAAGAGACTTTTTTTATCAATAATGCCCAGAAAAAGAATTAGTTCCAAAATTTTTCATAAAATTCAAATTTAATAGTGATTCTTAGAATCACAAAATTCATCAGAACCAATTCTGTAAATGAAAGCCAAATGTACAGCTATATAGTCTTCATGCAGTAAACATTAACTACCTGTAACTTCTGGCACAGAGATATCCAAAACTGATGTACTGGATTCCAGGAAGGACTCCTTTATGGGACTTATTTTGATGAGGCCTAATAGAATATCTGAGGGCTATTCTACTAATCTAATCCAATTCCTTGACTTTCAGCCTCATAAAAGTAATTTAAAATTCATTATAAGTTCAGATCTGGGAAGTTCCCTCTACTCTTTTCTTAGCCATTGTGAGTTGAGTCTTAATCAAAGATACCAATCTACTGGTTCAACAGTCAAGTGACACTTACGAGCTACTATCATCATTTGTTTGTAAAACATATTCAGTCCCACCAGAACCAAGTATTGAAAATGCAGTGGCATGTTCAACAGGAATTGTAACCTGCAAAAAATATATACATGTGGGTTACATATTGTGTATGGCACTCCATTATTTATAGATAAATTCTATCTCTACCTAGAAAAACTAGATAAATTAAAAAATCCCATTAGTAAACAACTTATAGCCCATCTTCCTCAAACAAGAAGTCAATGCTCAATAGTTTCTAGTGATCTAGACTCTCCACACATTACAAAGTCTCAAAACATCCTACTGAAACTTCTCCAGATGTTGAAGCGATTACCTTTTTATCTAGAAAAAGTACATCATATAACAAGCTGGGGGCACAGATGAGATGAAAGATCATTTGATGCAACACTAAAGAATGTGACAACTTTCATGACCCCATTGGCATATTATTCAAATCATCAAAACAGACTAGTTACAGTTCTTGCCCTGTGCATAATGACATCTAGGAAATAAAAGATACACAAGGAACTCTTCTTTACTTGCTAATATAAAGAAACAAGTTATAAGAAAGAAAAATATGAGGTAAGATCTCCATTACGAACAACCGTCATGTTGTCTTTAACAAGTCAGTCCACCTTTTCTTTGTCATTCCTGCAGGTATGGAAATGCGAAACTCCATCTAACCATATTATCCATAAAATACCTATGTAGGGTGCGAGACAATGAGCAAGGAACTGAGAATTTGCACCTAGCCCACAGTAAAACATTTGATATAACCCACTTAGAAAGAAAAACAACTTCAAATATTCTTTTGGACTGGTCCACCATTTTGAAAGAGTTCAAGAATATAGATCAGTTGTCTTGGGATGCCCTGATACCAATATTGTAGAAATGGGATAACATCCTATGAAAACCATTTGTTTGTACGTTTTGTATTAACAATAACTTACAACCCAGACTTTACTGGCTCAGCTCCAAACACATCAAGGTTAGCTATTGCATTGATAAAAAAGACGGAGATTCTTTGGTGTCTACAGTTCAAAATCTTAATCTTACATAGGGAGATCAATGAATGTGTGCAACTTCAGTATCCATTTACAATATGTTAAAGCATATGGAAGCAAAGAAAACACAATTTCTGAAGGAAAGCAATATCGAGATTTTTGTCTGTTGGAGAGGTGGAACGCAATCTATTTTTTGGGCTTTAGTTGTACCAAGTTTTGTGTGTGTGTGTGTGTGCAAAATATCAAATCTCATCACAGCAGAAAAGTGGGGATTTAAAAAAGTCTGAAATGGTTATCAATATCAACAAAAAGGTCTATCATGAACTTCACAGATTCTCGGCATATACAAGCTCCTATGGCCGTGAAAATGCTGGTCGTATGCTCTAAAACCAATAGTGTGACATTGTAGATGGGCATTTTTGTACTATTTACATTTATTAATAGAAGGGCAGTTTTGTCAATCATGTTTACTAATGTTACAGTAGAAATCACTGATTGTAGATTTAGTGGAATTTCTTGTGAAAGGAAAAGGGGAGGAAGATAAAGATTTCAGTAGTAGAGAAGAAAAGAGTAGGAAGTCAACCAGGATTCTTGAATTAACCCTAGCCGCCAACCCTTCATTATATTTATACTTAAAGGATGAGATATTACAAGGATGCCCTTAGTAGGGCGGCTACTAATGTAGCTGAACAGTCACAACTTAAAAACATAAACTAATGGGCCTAAAGCCCAATAACTTCCTAACTAAATAGCTTAAAATAAGTATAAAAAACAACTAGGCCCAACTCAACACTCCCCCTCAAGTTGGGAGTAAATGTCACACATTCCCAACTTGCGTAGATCATGCTTCAGTTTGTTCTTTGCAACACCTTTTGTGAGTGTAATCATTCATGGAGAGTGGGAGACGAGAGAGAGAGAAAGAGAATGAAATGGAGATACGATTGAGAGAAAAAGAAAAACCATCTCTGCCTGCCGCCAGTTCACTATTTATATTAACTTAATAAAAAAGAATAGAAATTACAAGTATGCCCCTGACGGCACACCCTAGAAACAAACTAATAAGGAAAAAAGGAAAAATAACTAACTGACAGTATCTTAAGAGGACAACCTACTAACAACAACTATAAAGTAACAATTAAATAAGCCTTACAACACTCCCCCTTAAGTTGGGCTGAATATATCTATCATGCCCAGTTTGCTTCTCTTGATAGTATAGCCGGCCAGAAATAAGAGGAAGAGAAGAGAAGAGAGGAGAGAAGAAAGAAGGATTTTGCAATATAACAGTGCTGGCGGCGCTAACCTTTATTTTAATATATATAGGGCGGTAGAAATAACAAGGGAAAAGACCATTGTGCCCCTGAGTACAATAACAGACATAATAGAAAGAAAAACGAAATAAAAAACACTTTAATTAGCCAAACAGACCCTAACGTCAGCAACTAAATTATTTTAACAACTTCCACAGTGATCTCACAGAGTTCTTTGTTTCGTGTGGGTCTATCCATCATAGCTCTTGTGCCAAAACTCCTCAACAAAATGGTGTTGCAGAAAGAATAAAACCGCCATCTACTTGAAGTGGCTCGTGGGTTACTCATCCATATGAGTATTCCAAAACGTTTTTGGTTGGATGCTGTGTTATATGCTACCTATCTCATCAACCGTATGCCATCTCGGGTGTTAGGGTACAAGGCCCCTCATCAGCTCCTATTCCCCAAAGTTCCCCTCTTTTCTATTCCCATTTGTGTATTTGGTTGCCGTTGTTTTGTTCAAAACTTGTCTCCTACCCATGGTAAACTTGACCCTCGTGCTCTTCCTTGTGTTTTCTTGGGATATCCTTCTTCTCAAAAGGGTTACCGTTGTTTTGATCCCGTCTCTCGAAAATACTAGGTTTTTATGGATGTGCCTTTTTTTTAGGGTGATTCCTTCTTCCCGATTTCTCCTCAGGGGGATAATAGGGTGGAGGAGAAATAATTTCAAGTACTACCTCCTCTACCTGACCCTCCTCCATTTCGTGTCTTTCTCCATCGCTGCAAGGACCATCCGGGTTCAAAAGCTGTTGAGCAACTTGAAACTATACGACCAACATCATTAGATTCACCAGGGATAGATCACATTCCACTAGGTACTATTATTCCCATTGACATTCCTGATCCTATTGCTATTGATTCTTCCTCTACCAATGACCTTGACATCCCTATTGCACAAAGGAAGGGAGTTAGGTCTTGTACCACCAAACATCCTATCTCCCACTTTGTCTTATATGAAAACATCTCATCCTCCTTTCGTGCTTTTCTCTCCTCCATTGATAGTATTCCTATCCCCAAAAATGTGACAGAAGCTCTTTCAGTACCTGAATGGACAGATGCAATGAAAGAAGAGATGGATGCCTTACATAAAAATGGTACATTGGAATTACTGGATCTCCCTGTGGGAAAGGAACCGGTAGGGTGTAAGTGGGTTTTTACAGTAAAGCACAAGGCTGATGGTACAGTAGAAAAGTACAAAGCTCGGTTGGTGGTGAACCTTGATTGCTAAGATGAATTCTATCAGAGTTCTCTTTTCTCTTGCTACTAACCTTGATTGGGATCTCCACTAGTTAGATATTAAAAATGCCTTCTTGAATGGTGATCTTGAAGAAGTGTACATGGTGCAACCTCCTGGCTTCTATGCGCAAGATCAAAAAGAAAAGGTGTGCAGGTTACAGAAGTCCTTGTACGGACTAAAACAGTCACCGAGATCCTGGTTCAACAAGTTTCACCTAAGTTGTACAGCAAATTGGTTATAAACAGTTTCAGACTAATCATACACTATTTGTGAAAAAGGGAGAAGGGAAAATTACAGCCTTGATAGTGTATGTTGATGACATAGTGATCATAGGTGACAAGAAGGTGGAAATTCAGAGACTAAAGGAGTTCCTAGCCACTCAATTTGAGGTGAAGGATCTAGGTCCCTTGAAGTATTTTCTTGGAATTGAAGTGGCGCGTTCGAAAAAGGAGATCTTCATTTCTCAAAGAAAATACACCCTAGATTTATTACAGGATATAGGAAAGCTTGGAGTCAAGCCTGTTGACTCCCCCATTGATCCAAACCAAAGATTAGGTGATTGTCAAGGTGAGACTATCACCGATGTGAAACAATTCTAGAGACTTGTGGGTAGACTATTACATTTGTCTATGACACGACCAAGCATTGCTTATGTTGTGGGTATCCTTAGTCAATTCATGCATGCTCCTAAGACTACTCACTTAGAGGCAGCCGATAGAATTCTTAGGTATCTGAAGAAGTTGCCAGGGGCTGGTTTACTTTTCCAAAAGAATGGTCACTTGAAGGTTGAGGTGTATACAGATGCTGATTGGACCGAATCAGTTGATGACAAAAAATCTACTAGTGGGTATTGCACCTTTGTGGGAGGAAACCTAGTCACGTGGAGAAGCAAGAAACAAAATGTTGTGGCAAGGTCTAGTGCTGAAGCTGAATATAGAGCAATGTCCCATGGAGTGGCTGAAGTTATGTGGATAAAGAACTTGTTAAATGAGTTGGGATTTCCTATTGATGGTCCCATATCCTTGTATTGTGATAACAAAGCTGCTATCAACATTGCTGCCAACCCAGTGCTCCATGGTAGAACTAAACATATTGAGGTTGACAAGCACTTTATTAGGGAGAAAATTATAAATGGGGAAGTGTGCACTCCATATGTCAGTTCCACATATCAACTTGCAGACATCTTTACCAAGGGATTATATCATCCGCGGCACAATGATTTATGTGACAAATTGGGCATGATTGATATCTATGTCCCAACTTGAGGGGGAGTGTTGGAATCAGTTAGCCACTTCTCTGAGGCGTTTTATTTATGTTTTTTTTGTTCTTTAGTGCCGCAGGGGCATTCTTGTAATTTCCTTTTCATTTTATTATTAGTTGGGTCACCCTAATATAAAAGATAAAGCTGGAGCTGCCAGCTACAAGTTTGAATCCATTTTCTTTGTCTCTCTTCTCTCTTCCTTTTCTCTCTTTCTCCTCTCCTCTTCTCCTTCTTTGATATCTCTCGCTTGTAAACAAATATATTTCATTTAACTATAGAAAAGAAACACAAAAAGGTACAAAACAATTAAAAAATTACCAAAGAATTGAAGACACCCAATACAACATTCCTAACTCTAGCTCTAGTCACCAAGCCATGAATGTCCCCTAATGTCATGGGCCATCAGAATAGTCTGCTATCCATCCATTAATTACCTAGGAATCTCCCTCCATCTTGACCCTATCATCAAGGTTCAAAGTATCGATACACCCGATATGCACAAACCTGCATATCAAGTGTTTCAACTGATCATAGCTTTTTTTTAGTTCTTTCCCAAAATTGGTTAGGGATCGGTCTTATGCCTGCCTAGCCCCTGAAACTAGTCGAAAACCCCAAAAGACCCTTATTTAGAGTATATCGACATATACTATCAGGCCAATACATTGTGAAATTTTGATCCTTTCCTATCATATCTCAACAAGAAAGTCAATCTAAGACTCAGTACTAATGTCATAATCTCCATTTTGACAGATCTGTTGCCACCAATTGGGCCAAAGAATAGTACCAATATCTCCCCTGTAAGTCCCATGAAAGTCCACCTATGCCTGAATCACTGACATGCCCCGAACTGGTATCTTGTATGCCCAATGTACCACTAGAATAGTAACAACATCACTGCTAACAGTGTCACATTGCCCCAATGGAGTTCAGCAATCTCGGTTGGGAGAACTTATTTAAGGGTTAAAGGAGATTCATTTTGTGATTAATAGAGATGCTTGTAAGGCAATTCTTTGCTTTCTGGAGAGACATTGTCCACTTGTGTACATCTTAAAGACATTAGACATTCATATTTCTACAATGCAATTTATAGCTATTCATTGAAAAAGAAAGGTTAACAAGATAAAGAGAAAGTTCTTTTGCAGCAGATTATTTGGATATCCTCAAAAACTCTATACAGTAAATCTTAAATTTCCATACTTAAAACAAATAAAAAAAAAAATAGTAGAGAACCATACAAGTGTGCTTTGTAGAAACTTCTCTGTGAAAACACCGCTCCGATTTCCTTTGCACTTGATACTAAACCCTTCCTTCTTAAGAGCCAAAATAGCAGGCTCCCAGACATCATGATGTTCAAACTATGAAAAAAAACATTATAACATTATAACATTAGTCATTTATCAAAAAAAAAAAAACATTATAACGTTAGTCCATTAAATTCCCCACTAGCAATGGCCTTTTTTTGAGGGGGGTGGGGGGAGGGATTGCATTTCCATTAACAAAAGAAGAAACAAAAATAGAAAAGGAAAAGTCAAAGGAAGAACTTAAGGTGCTTTCTACAGCAATCATACCAATAAAATAACTTCATAAGAAGCATGCCCACTATAAAGGGTCTTTTCTACCTGATTTTTCATCTCAGAATCTGCAAATAAAAGGGAAAAAAATTAAAAACTCAATATATATATATATATAAGTAGGAATCTGCTAAATTAAAAAATATGAAAGAAAGTAGGTTCTTGAAGAGAGAAGGAGAAGAAGAGAAGTTGAAAAGAAGAGAGAGCAAAAAATCTGGCCGCCCCCTTCACTTATTATTTATACTAAAATAATAGAACAGTACAAAGACAACTATGCCCTTATAGGGCAGCAAAACATAAAACAACATATATAACACTCAAATACATAATAAAATTTGGACTCACAAAACTACTGTGGTCCCCACCTCCTATCTAACAACTAACATAAAACATCTACTCAGAAAAACAACATAAAACTAATTAATCTTCAACACTCCCCCTCAAGTTGGGAGTAAATGTCACATTCCCAACTTGCGTAGATCACGTTCAAACTTGTTCCTTGCCACCCCTTTAGTGAGAACATCAGCCAACTGCAACTCTGAAGAGACATAAGGCAAACAAACTTCTCCGGTTGTTACCCTTTCTCTTATAAAGTGTCTATCAACTTCAATGTGTTTTGTCCTATAATGCTGAATTGGTTCCTCTGCTTTCACCCCAATCTCACTCAAAAGAGATCTAACCCAAAGAAGTTTTGAGACACCATGAGCCATGGATCTATACTCAGCCTCTGCACTTGACCTTGCCACAACCGCTTGCTTCTTACTCTTCCGGATCAAGTTTCCACCTACAAAGGTACACACTCCGGATGTAGACATCCTGTCATCTAAGCATCTTGCCCAATCTGCATCTGTATAGGATTCTAGCTTCAGATTCTCATGATTTGAGAAAAGAATGCCTCTGCCAGGGTGCTTTTTCAGATATGCAAGTATTCTCTCAATAGCTTCCCAGTGCTGAACCCGAGGTGCATGCATGTACTGACTCACAACACTGATAGCATAAGAAATATCTGGTCGTGTCATACACAAATACAGCAGTCAGCCCACCATTATTTGATATCTCCCCACATCCTTTACCAATTCACCATCCACACCATTAATTCTGTGATTTGGATCAATAGGAGTGTCTACTGGTTTGCTCCCCAGCTTCCCAGTCTCTCACAGTAGGTCAAGTACATACTTTCTCTGTGAAATGAAGATCCCATGCTTGAATCTTGCAACTTCAATCCCTAAGAAGTATTTGAGCTCACCAAGATCTTTGATCTCAAATTCTTGCTACAATGATTTTTTGAGATCATCAATCTCCTCCAGATCATTTCCTGTTACCACTATATCATCCACATACACAATCAGAATTGACACCAAAGCATCTCTCCTCTTCACAAAGAGGGTGTGATCAGGCTGTGTCTGTGTGTATCCAAAACGGATGAGTGCCCCTCTGAACCTGTCAAACCAAGCCCTAGGTGACTGTTTCAGTCCATACAGAGATTTTCTGAGTCTGCACACCTTTCCTTTACCAACATTTTCATAAAAGCCTGCTGGAATGTCCATATATACCTCCTCCTGTAAGTCACCATTGAGGAAAGCATTTTTGACATCAAGCTGGAACAAGGGCCATGAATAGGTGGCTGCTAGAGATAAAAGGATACGAACTGAACTCATCTTAGCTACTGGTGCAAAGGTTTCCAGATAATCAACACCATAGGTCTGAGTATACCCTTTTGCTACCAACCTTGCCTTGTACCTTTCTATCTTGCCATCGGCCTTATACTTCACTCTGAATACCCATCAACATCCGACTGTCTCCTTGTCTGGGGGGAGATCAACTATTTCCCAAGTTTGGTTTTTGACCAAAGCATCCATCTCATCTTGCATGGCTGTTTTCCACTCAGGTTTGGAGAGAGCCTCAATAACATTCCTGGGTATAGACACAAAATCCAGGGAAGAAAGAAAAGCACGGTAGGAGGGTGATGAGGCACTGTAGGAAAGATGGTGTGAAATGCAGTGGGTTGTACACTTTCTCTTCCCCTTACGAAATGCAATGGGAAGATCAAGGTTAGTGGGATCAGCTGCAACAATGGTGTTAGGGACAGAAACATTATCATCAGAAAACATAATAGGCTCAAGAGGAATACTTGGAACTATATCTGCCGAATCTGGAGTTTCAGAAGGACTGACAGAGAGTGGTGTGGGTCGAGGATGTGTGGAGTCAACATCATCTGCCGGCGCTGATATTGTTGTGAGGTTGCCCGTAGTGCCTCAGGTAATGAAACTGGAGGTGCAGGTGTTGGCTGAACTGATGTAGATGTTGGCTGAATTGATGGAGGCACCACAAAAACAGGCAGAGGAACAGATTGTGAGTTCTCCTCTCCAAAACTGTCCCCCTGAGGAGAACCACTCGAGAAGAAGAATGTGGATTCAAAAAAGGTAACATCCATAGTGACAAATCGCTCCTCGACACTGGGTCATAACAACAATACCCCTTTTGGTTCTGAGCATACCCAAGAAAAACACATTTCTTGGCCTTAGGATCCAATTTCTTGCGATGGGGGCCAAGAATGTGAACACAAGAAACACAACCAAAAACCCTTAGAGGTATATGAAATATCTCTCCATCTGGAAAAAGAAGGCTAAATGGCACCTTAAACTCCAAAGTCCATAAAGGAACACGGTTAATCACATGTATGGCTATAAGAACTGCATCTCCCCAAAACTGCACAGGAACTGAAGCACACACCATAAGACTCCTTGCCACCTCCACAAATGTGTTTGTTTTTCCTCTCAGCAACTCCATTCTGTTGCGCTGTATATGCACACCTGCTCTGATGAACTACACCATGTTCTAAGAGATACGTGGTTAGGTCCTTCTCAAAGTACTCTCTGGCATTATCTGATCTAAAAGCCTTAGTTCTCACTCCAAATTGTGTGAGAACCATCTGGTGGAATTGTCGTACTAAGTTAGGAACCTCATCACGTGATCTCATCAAATATATCCAAGAATATCGTGTATAATCATCCACAAACAAGAGAAAATAACAAAATCCTCCCATGGAAGGGATTTGATATGGCCCCCATACATCAGTGTGAACAATATTAAAAGCAAAAGTACTTCTTTTATTACTTGGTTTAAAAGATTGTCTACAATGCTTTCCTAACTGACAACTCTCACACTCCAAAGTAGATAATTGAACAGACTCAAACAACTTTGGAAAAAGACATTTCAAAGAACTAAAAGAAAGATGTCCCAAGCGATTGTGCCAAAGCATAATCTGGTTCACTGACTCTGACCCACTACTACTATTGCTGCTAACATGATGGCCCTGATGTCTCGGAATCTCATCCAAAAGGCAAACTCCATTCACCTCACGACCACTCCCAATCATCTTCTTTGACTACAGATCCTGCAAAACACAATTACCAGGAAGAAAGGTCACAGAAAAATTCAAATTTTTTGTCAAAGAACTAACAGACAGTAGGTTGGTTTGAAGTCTAGGGACATGTAAAACAGAAGATAGAGTTATATCATTGGTCACTCTAACTGTCCCCTTCCCAGCAATGGGCATATGTGAACCATCTACTGTAGAGACTCTATTTCTACCAGAGCACAACTGATAGGAACTGAAAATGGTAGGGGCATTAGTCATATGCTCAGATGCTCCTGAGTCTATAATCTAGGGAGGTCCCTCCTTACCTGAAGTGGATGCAAAATTTGTGGTGTAGTTGGCTCCTGCATTCTGCTGTCCATCTGGAAGGCTAGAGCTGGGTGAACCTTTCTTACTCATAAGCTGTCCAAACCTCTCCAATTTTGTTCTCACTGCTGCTATTGCAATGGACCCAATCAATTTGGGAGAGAGGGGCTGAAGAGTCTCCTGTAGTGGCTACATTTGCATTTCCCTTCTTGTTTCTTATTCGAGCAGGCATAAGATTTGGATGAAGCTTCCAACAAGTGTCCCTGGTATGCTTAGGCTTCTTGCAATAATCACACACCAAGTCCTTATCTTCCCTTCTAGTCTCACTACTCCCCCTGTCTCCATTCGGCTTAGGTTTTGTTGTACCAACCATAGTCGACTGGTCAATCCCAGGCTGTCTTAGCATTACATTCCTCCTACTCTCCTCTCCAGAGACAAAAGCATAGGCCTGAGAGAGTGTCACACCCTCCCTAGAAAGAATATGCTGCCTAGTAATGTCAAATTCAGGGTTCAGCCCTGCCAAGAACTCAAAAACCCTATTCCTCTCTACCAGTCTATGATAAGTTGTTGCATCATTTACACTTTCCCATACCACAGTTTCTAAGTGATCTATTTCCTGCCATAGGGTTTTCAGCATGGAGAAATACATAGCAAGAGGTTTTTCTCCCTGTTTCATACTTATCACCTGATTTCTTAACTGATGGGCTCTGGCTTCATTTTGCTTATGAGAGTAGGTTTCAGTCACTCCATCCCAAATCTCCTTAGCAGTATTAGCCCATAGGAATTTTTTTGCAATATGAAGTAACATAGAATTACACAGCCAGGACATTACCATGTAATTCTCTTGCACCCATCGGGAAGAGTTTGTATCAGGTTTCTTCTCCTCCCCAGTGAGATACCCTAATTTTCCACGGGCACCAATAGCCATCTTAGCTGATTGTGTCCACTCCAAATAATTTGTACCATCAAGTTTTACTGTAGTAATGATCACATACCAAAAAATATCACTAATATCTCCAACACCCAGTCCCACAGTACCGGTAGATTTCATCTCGGTATTCCAACTCTCCATTTTACTTCAAACAGTTCAACAGTAAGAAAAAAATAGATTGAAGACCTTCAAAAAATAATTTAATACCACACACACAGAAACCAACCCTTCCGAAAGAAGAAAACCCTAGCTGGAGGGAAATCTCTCTCCTCCCCACGCCTCCCAACAGAGAGAAAAGTGAATCGATCACTCCAGGAGGCCTAGAAAATTTCAGAAACCAAACCGCCCTCTTCAGAAAATCAAAAGAAAACTAACAATACCTGGGTGCCCAAGATCAGATCAAAAACAAAGAGTCCAACTTTTCTAAAACTCTTCCCCGTACTCCAGTTCTTCCTGATTTTGATGCCAAACAGTAGATCACCTTCCTGATGTCTAGATCCCACCAAAAACTCCAAGAACTAGGCAATCTATAGCAGATCGATCAGCCCTTTACTACTTCATGCAATCGGCTAATCTAGGGCTGCATGAGAATTCTTCAAGAAACCCTAGCCGATGCTCTGATACCAAGTGGGAATCTGCTGAATTAAAAAATATGAAAGAAAGTAGTTTCTTGAAGAGAGAAGGAAGAGAGAAGGAGAAGAAGAGAAGTTGAAAAGAAAAGAGAGCAAAAAATCTGGCCGCCCCCTTCACTTATTATTTATACTAAAATAATAGAACAGTACAAAGACAACTATGCCCTTATAGGGCGGCAAAACATAAAACAGCATATATAACACTCAGAAACATAATAAAACTTGGACTCACATAACTACTGTGGTCCCCACCTCCTATCTAACAACTAACATAAAAATCTACTCAGAAAAATAGCATAAAACTAATTAATCTTCAACAATATATATATATATACATATATATATATATATATATATATATATTAGCAACAAAGAAAGGAATTCATCCATTAAATGATTAAAAAAATCATAAATTACAAGCAGTTAACAATATGACATGTCCTAATACACAAGCTTGCCCTCAGCTTGAACTTTATCATATATCTCCTCATAACTGTGCATGATAAAACAGCAGTTGCATATCAAAAAAAAAAAAAAAAAAAAAAAGATAAAAACAGTAGTACAGCAGTTATGAGACTCATCTGTGCCCCCACTATCTTATATATTAGCTGTTGGGAACAAGAGGAAAAATTACAAATATATCACTGATAACCAGTTACACAAAGAAACCATAATAAAAGGACTAACATAATTGAGTTACATAAATGCAACTTTACTTGTAATATCTCTTCTAATTTTATGTCCTTTTCTTAATTTTAAGTTGTGCTTGGTGCCATTGCCCATTGGTGTTTCAATCTGCAATGTTTTGAGTTGAAACTTGAAACACAAACACCATTATTTGTACTCAAATCCTGTTTGGAGAGAAATGTGTGTTTTTCATCCCTGTCAACACCACATCAGTGCCACATCAGTCTGGGCATTGACACTTTGCTTCCAGAGGAGGAAAAATCAAATTGATGTTTCTTGAAACACCTCCTAGCACAGAATTTCATTTATTGTTTTAGGATTGTTATAACTTAAAACAGTCTCCAACAAAACAGAAAATGGACCATTAAACTCAAAACGCCTATGTGGTGATGATGTGGCAGCTTTTACACTTGAAACACCAATGGTACCACACAACCCCCTGAAGTCTTCCCGCTAATGCCATCTGGAGAGGACTAGTACCACCAATGATTCAAGCATTCTGTTGGAGGTTTTTCATAATAACATAAACAAATGTGAGATGTTATAATGGAAAAGACCTTTCTGGTGTCTTTCACCTGACCTTGATACGTGCCTCTTGTGCAAAGCCAATAGCGAAAATTCTTTTCATCTGCAAATCTCCTGCAACTTCATGTCTGCTATTTGGGAGAATTTTTTGGCCTCCTTATGAAAAAAACATATTTGAGGATTGTTTTTTTTTTTTTTTTTTCCACCCAAGGAAAAGAGCTAGAATTATGAGATGTGTAAGGATGGTGGCAATTCCTCTGTATGCTTGGGAAGAAAGGAATGCTCAATTTTTTAACAATAAGGCAAAGGGATTTATAAACATCATTAATAATATCTCTGTCAAGGTGGAACACTGGGTTAAAACCACGGAGCTTTATACAACAGATGACATAATAAATAATTGGAGAGAAGTGGCTGGTTCTGCTCTGACCAGATGAGAATGCTTGCCGATTGGTGCCCACCACAGTTCCCTCTCTTAAAGCTGAACATTGATTATTTCAGCCAAGGTAACCCTGGACCATCATGAGTAGGGAGAGTGACCAGAAATCACTTGGGATACTTTCTGGTTATCTATTTTAGACCTGTTAATGTGGGGGATTCAATAAGGGAAGAACTTATGGCTGTGCTAATAGGTTTGAAAAGGTCTAAACTTATGAGCTACAGATATCTGATTATTGAAGGGAACTCTAAAAGTCTAAAATAAGAACAGGATAGTTAGGAAGTAATGAGGATCCTTGGCAACACAGATATCAGAATAGAAGCAAAAGAATTGGTGAAGAATCCAGGTTAGTCGTAAGGTGGGTACCTAGATCTGCTAACATTCTAGCAAATGGACTGACTAACGGGGGGTAGCAAGGAACAAGATGTTTTGGGGAATTGTAATCAATACTGAAAACCTATAATGAGGGTTAGCTGAGGCTGACCATCACACAACTGCCAGGTACATTAACGGTTACATTAATTAATAATCCTTTTACATCTACTGATCAAAAAGCCTCTATGTCCTTTTCTTACCTAATATGATGGTTAAAGAAACATATTCACTTAAATTTTGCATTAATGCTTATCCTAATATGTTGTTGAATACTATGACAGCAGTGTTTTAAAAGCACAAGGCACAAAAGAAAGCGCAAAGGACATTTTGCACCCAAGGCGCAAGGCAAGGCATGCACCTATTTTTTTTTAAGAAAAACACAAAATCTAAAAAAAAATAAAAAAAAATGTAAAAAATCAAAATAAATTAAAAAAACATTAAAAATAGTATTAATTAAAAAATCAACCTTTAATTTTAAACTAGATGATTTAGAAAGCCTATTAGCTCAAATTAAAATACATAAACATAACATATAAGACATTTTTAAAGTGAAAAATGCAAATATAAAATAAAAAATAGCATATAAAACATATTCAAGCATGTTAAACTTTCAACTTCTATATATCTTTCCCAATTGCATTATTTCCAATAACCAATATTAGCATCTTTCATTCCTAATTCTAAGAGCTGCCTTTGTACCAAGTGGTCCAAGCCCCTTGAGGCAAGCTCAAACAAATCCATCTTAGGGTCTTAAATTCTTAATCCCTAGAAAAAATTGATTTTATAATTTTATTTATCTTTTAAAAATATCTTTTATTAGGGTGAATGAATGAATGAATGAACAACATTAGCGAATAGGGGGAAGTGGCTTCGTTAGGGGTCTGGGGGGTGAAGCCCCTGGCCCAGCCACCATGCTTAAAAAACACAAAAGGCACAAAAAAATAATAATAAAAAGGTGCATGCCTGGGCAGGTGCAAGTTGTACCAAGTGCATGCCTACGTGCAAGGCACACACCTTTGTAAAGGGGCTGCACCTGAGCCTAGACGAGGTGCAGGCCCTGAAATGTACCTCACCTGTGCGCCTTGGCACGCCTTTTAAATCACAGTATAACAGTTTACAATTTTCATACGAATTCAACTTACAATTCCCCACAATATCTTATAAAATTCAAAGTGTGCAGATCAACATTTCCAAAATACTTCCCTAGAAAACATGGGTCTTGATGCCCATGGAATGATTTGTGCTATTTGCTACAACTTCACTATTCAGTCAATGAATAAATTGAGGCCCTGTTTTGAATATGATGGTTTTAAGGGAAAACAATCATACATTTGACATAATAAAAAATAAGTAAACATTTTTGTTGTAAAATCTATACAAATAACAAATTGGCTGGCTTACCACCAGTTATCTTTCGTTGCTCATTTGCAAAGACCTTTACAATTTCACCCTGGATAAAAGAAGAAAATTACTTAGAATAAATTGAGAAACCTGTATGCATGTGTACAAACACAACTAAGATTTCTGTATTATGTATAAATATACATATACATCATACTCTATCTCTTCTCAAAAAAAAAGCAAAAACTTGAATAGGTTAATGATGAACAGAATGAAACTGAATGAACTAATATATTATGTTTTTTATTTTTTATTTTTTTGGCTTCATGGAGCCACACAACAGGGGTAGCTCAGCTCCCCACCATAACCCCCCAACCTTGGTGACAGCAGGATTTCATCCCAAGTCTCCACTACAACCAGCCAGAGACCCTACCAACTGAGCCAGTTGGCACCATCTAGCTAATATCTTATGCTTAACAACTCCAAATGCTCCAAAGGACTGAAGTAAGCCCATATCGCCATACGAACTTCCCTTGACTATCAAGATTAGTGAAGATCCAGAGCCACATAATGTCCAAGGTCTTCTGTATATAAATTTATTGTTCTTACTGAGAATCCCTGATTAACACACCGGACCTAGAATTCAACAATTTTCTTCTCATCCTTGTCTTCTTTTAATTCTCCAGAGCTTTGGTAGATTAAATTGCATCTAGTTAGATTGTCATACAAACTCTGTCTTGAAACATGTCTTTGGGCAGAAAACTCCATCTTTGCAATAGACAACCTCATAACTATGGGAATGAGATGTTCATGCTCAAAGTTGAAGGAAATTTTCAATCAATACCATGATAAAGGGAACCGTGTCCCAAAATTAAAAGTAAATAATACAAAATATGCTTCTGTATACAATGTGAGCTACAGAAATAGAAAAACTGGAAAAAATTTCTAGCAAAGAACAATTAGATGGGACAGTCTAGTCTGGTACTTGAACAAGAACTACCTTGCGTTTTCTGTCATCCAGAGGTTGGACTTCAATAGCAAGGTAGCAATCAACATCATCAGCAGTAACTAAGTAGGTAGGTTTCTTTGCCCCTGTAGCCAAAAAGTCTTTAGAGATGAGATGCCATACAAGGACAAAGAAAAAAAGCCAGAAAAGACTACATGGGAAGGAGAATAGAGGACACGATGGGGAGGTATTACCCTCAATGTAGTTTACAGATCCATCTTCCATATGGCGTATCCACTGGTATAGCCAAAGGAAAGAGTATACACAAATTATAACTGAAAGTCAATAAAACTTCACTAAAAGAGGCATTTAAAGCACATTAATTGTATTTCCAATAATCAATAACCTAATTAATAAAATCCAAGGAATGAAATAACAGCAACAATTCAAAAAAAAAAAAAAAACAGTACCTCAAAATTACAACTGGTTGTCCCATTAATGGAGTATCCACATGCCTGAAGTTTTCGGCCTGGAAAAGCGTCACCTGAGATCTGAAGGCCTTCTACAGCTGGTAAAGGGTCATCATCTGCAGCTGCAATGTGTTTGATAGTTAATGTGAAATGAACATGAGATAGCAATGCATAAATATAACTTAAAATGAAAGTTGAACCAATTAGCTACCTTCAGAAAATGAGGAAGAAGGTT
This sequence comes from Nelumbo nucifera, assembly GCF_055504915.1. Taxonomy (NCBI): domain Eukaryota; kingdom Viridiplantae; phylum Streptophyta; class Magnoliopsida; order Proteales; family Nelumbonaceae; genus Nelumbo; species Nelumbo nucifera. Next base: position 9,621,862 of record NC_142651.1, on the reverse strand, counting down.
CCTCAAGTACTGCAGGTAAATAGGGTGAAAATGAGGAGTTTGGATCATCAAGTGTGGGAGTCAAGTAAGCAGAGTTTCCAGATCCCCAATGAGCTGAAGTTTCTCTCTCATTTTGGTGCCTAACTGCATCTGAATCAACCATCTCATTGCTACTAACAAAATGGGTGGTCGCTTCACTAAAACGTGTACTTTGAGAATCACCATGAGCAGCAGTAAATTGCACAGCTGCATCTAGGATTGCAGAATTCCTGGAGTTACATCAGAAGCTTTTAGTCTGGCAAGACATGTCATAAAACCACTGGAATAACCATAGTATACTGTCATTAAAGTTTATTTGGAACAGAAGCTAGAAGCTAGCACCAATCAGTATAGAAACCCATTACAATTTCATGAAAATCATGCATATTAGAAATAGTATAAGGTGATCCTGCCCTATTAAAAGAGAAGATGCAGTCTTGACTTTATAAAATTAAAGAAACTAACATATAGGAAATCAAAGTAAGAGGGCCAATAATTGTGTAAAAACCTCAGTGTCACTAGACCAAAAGCAGAACAAGAGCAAAATATTGAACAATATCTTCTTGCTAATTCAAACAAAATCCTCTCCCAAAATTTGAACTAAAAATTGAAGTATCTAACACGAAACAACCATGGTTCAAAATGTCCCTAATTTCCCTAATATTTCCACGACATATTTCCATTTCCATGGGTAGCAACACAAAATTTTATCAGAATTGACATTTCCCCAATGAACACTATTAGCACTATGTAGAGTACAAGAGATAGTTTCCACGACATATTTCCATTTGCACTTCCATGGGTAGTGAAATGAAATTTTACTAGAATCAACATATTCCCCAATGAACACTACTGGTACTATGGGGAGTCCAAGAGATGGTATTATAACAAAAGTTTACATTTTCTATGAGTCAAAATTTTGCTTTAACTCATTTTATCACGAAGCTCTGGATCTTAAGGTTTACAGGGAAACATCAGAACATATTCTTTTGTCTATAACCTTAGTTCTTTTTTTTTTTTTGATAAGTGAAGTTAGATTTTATTAATTCTGAAAAATATAATCATTACAATCATCCCTTAGAGAGGCACGAGATGCTACCTCTTTATAAACAAAACAGAAAAATTACAAGTGAGCCCAAAACAAAGATTGTCCATTCACCCCTTGCTTGGCTAGAGTATCAGCTAATCCGTTTGCCGATCTCCTCACCCATTGTATCCTCAAATTCATATTCTCGGTGATCAATAAAAACCTTTTTAATTCATCCCTGTAGCACCATATCACAGATTCTAGATCCTTTAACCAACCCACCACCAATTTTGAGTCCCCTTCAATCACCAAATTGGTTATGTTCAGCTCATTTGCAATCTGTGCTCCTTGTAAGGCTGCAAGCAATTCTGCCTTGAGAGAATCCCCATACCCCAGTGGACCAGAAAACAAGGTTATTAATTTGCCTTCCATGTCTCTCACAACCCCCTATACCAGCAGGTCCTAGATTCCCCCTGCTACGACCATCAAAATTCAGTTTTACATAGTCCTGAGGTGGGGGATGCCATGCAACATTCATTCTTTCCTTTCTAGAAGAGCTTCTTGCAACACATTCCCAGTTCCTCCATAAGCCGTCAGGAGAAATTTGAGAAAACAGGTCCAAAGATTTGATCCAATGGATCACTCTAACCATCACACAATCCTTTATCTCTTCCTTGCTTCTTACCTTATCAGAGAAGATTCTTGCATTCCTCTCTTCCCAAATGGTCCAAACCAAGGCTTCTCTAGCACACTTCCACATTATTCTTCCCCACTTTTTTGGTCATGTAAACATAGAAGGATCAAACAGCAAGTAAACCTCCGTTTGTAAGGACCACCTGCACCCAAACAAAGAAAAAAAAAACAATTCCATATATCTGCAACAAAAGAGCAAGAAATCAGTAAGTGATAGCAATTCTCGTTATCAGATCTACACAAAAAACACCAGTTTGGAGTATCAAGTCTCCTCTTCTATAGCATTTCCAAAGTATTTAATGTTCCCATGAATTACTTCCCAACAAAAAGCACTTTAGGGGGTATAGGTTTGCACCCGAACTCTCTCAAAGGAACCAAAGTAGAGGGCAAAGAATCACAAAGAGACTTGAAAAAGGAAGCACAAGAAAACAGACCCTTAAGATGAGGGCCCAAACACGCTTGTCTGACTTATCAGGATCAAAACACACATGTTGAAGTATTTGAAGCAAACCCAGAAAGCCTTAGAGATACATTCATTTTTGTACAAAAAAACTGAGTATAGGGATGGGAAGAGATCCTTTAGAGGATGAGATCCAATCCAGATATCCTCCCAAAATTTAATAGTATCCCCTGAACAAGCATCATACCTAACAAATTGGAGAAGAGTGGGCAAAATGCCATGAATTGCCATCCACAGAGATGCTAATGTAGCCCGGTTCGAAACACTTGCATCCCAGTCATTCCTCAACCTACCATGAATACTGGCTACCACCTTGAGCCAGAGTCTGTCCTATTCCCATGGCCATCTCCATAATCATTTCCCTAGCAATGCCAAATTCATTTTATCCACATTCCCAATTCCTAGTCCTCCCGCCTCTAGATTTCTACTCAGTCTCTCAATTAACCAAGTGGTCTTTTTTACCTTCTCCCAATTCCCACAAAAATCTCTCATCAGTTTCTCTATCTTATTTATTTCCTTTTTAGGGATCCTAAAGACCGACAAGCGGTAGATTGGAAAATTGGCCAGAGTAGACTTAATCAGAGTAATCCTACCCCAAGTGAGATGTAATTCCTTTTCCAGGTTGCTAATCTCTTGGTACACCTCTCAAAGATTGGATTCAAAAACCTACTTTCTCTAGGATTTGCACCTAGAAGAAGCCCTAAGTAGGCCAAAGGCCACCTTGAAATGGAGCAATCTAGGACATTGGCAATAGCTATAAGGTCTCCTTCTTCCATATTAAGTCTTGCAATACAACTCTTCTCAAGATTAATTTTAAGATTGGAGTCAAGTCCAAAATTCCTAAGCAAGTCCTTCAAATTCCTCACCAAAAGTTGATCTCCTCCTTCACAGAATATTATAATATCATTTGTAAACTGTAAGTGAGAAATAAATAACCTATCCCTTCCAACCTTCCAACCACTAATTTTATTCTCCTTTTCAGCCTTATGAATCATTATACTCAAGACATCCGTAGCTAGGGTAAAGAGAAAGGTGAAAGGGGGTCTCCCTACCTCAACCCTCTACGAGATGGAAAGAAGTCTCTCACAATCCCAATGACCAAAACCGAATAACGACAAGTTTTAATACATCCAAAGATCCAATTACACCATCTCTCCTCAAATCCACATGATTTTATTACCTCAATTAAGAAACCCAATCCACCAGATCATAAGCTTTCTCAAGGTCTAGCTTACATAAAAAACTTTTTTTCCTAGATCTTTTCATTTCTTTTACACACTCATTCACAATGAGGATTTGGTCAGCTATTTTTCTCCCTTTTACAAAAGTCCCTTGTTGTTGACTGATTAATGTAGGAAGAACTGTTTTTAGCCTTGTGGAAAGGACCTTAGCAATAATCTTGTACAATCTGGTCACTAAGCTGATCGGTCTAAAGTCCTTAGGGTGGCAAGCATCGGGCTTTTATGGGACAAGAGCTAAAAAGGTAGTGTTTATCCTTGGACTAATGAAACCCTTTTCCGAAAATTCGATGAATACCTCAACTAGATCATGTTTCACAATTTCCTAACAATCCTAATAGAAGGCCATAGTGAAACCATCTGGCCCAGGGGCTTTAGATTTGTTCATCGAGAAAAATGCCTTTCTTATCTCTTCTTCAAAAATCCTTTCCATCTAGCAAGCTTCTTCAGATTCCAGGCAAGTCCAATCAAGGTCCTCCATAACCACTCTATCAATCAAAGGTCTTCCATAGATGGATTTAAAGTGGTCTACAAATCTCCTAGCAATCTCACTCTGGTTGGTTATCTCCAATTTAGCCACATAGTTCTTCCTCTTTCTCCCATTTGCCAGAGCATGAAAATATTTTGTATTACCGCCCCCTTCTTTTAACCACTTGCATCTAGATTTTTTGTCTCCAATTGATCTCTTCCCTTAATAAGGTTTCTTCCAACTCTCTTTAAATTGCACCTCATGGATCGCTCCTCAACAACAATAGTCCCCTGTGCTTCCTTCTTATCTAATTCCTCTTGGTGGACACAAGATTGAGCTTTTTCTCCTCTAGTCTTCCAAATTAATCCCTATTCCACTCTTTGATTTTCCCCTCAACCTCTTCAACTTCTTATGAAACTTTACACCTTTTAACCTTACATCACCCAAGTCCTCCTTCCACCATGTTTCTACTTTCCTTACAAAATCTAGGTGGGTGAGCCACATGTTCTCAAAACGAAACGGGGTGGTGCCACTTAAAAAGGTTTTAGGGCCTAGCTTGATAGGGAAGTGATCTGATGTGACTCTAGGTAAGGTTCTAGATACTAGGTTCTCATCATGGTTTTCCCATTCTTCATTAAACATAAACCTATCCAATTTTGAGCAATGGGGAACTTCTTGTAGATTGGACCAAGTGAACCTAGTCTATAAGAGAGGGAATCCCTTCAATTCACAAGAGTATGAAATCATTGAACTTCCTCATACTAGAGGTCACTTGCTGGTTTGGATTACTAGACTCATTTGAGAACCTTATCACATTGAAACAATTACCTATGAGGCCCCACAAGGACTACAAGATCACCTAATTCCTCCTGAACCCCAGATACTTCTGATCCAAAATCTTATCCACTTCTAAAATTGTTGTTTCTTGTATCAAGACAATATCTAGGTTCTCCCTTCGAAGTAGGTCTTTTATAACTCTTCTTTTCCTTGCACTCCCCGGGCCTCTAACATTCGAACTAATTAACTTCATAATTCTGCTTTGACAAATTTTCCTCCTTTCACCCCTGCCACTAAACTCTAGTCACCCTCAATGTCTAACTTCAATCACTCCACTTATGATCTCTTCTTTTTTCTCTTTTTCTTTTTTTCTTCATTCTTCCTATAGAATACCTTTATCTTTTCTCTTTTTCTTCTTTTATTCAATCTTTCTTTTGTCTCTCCACTTCTGATCTCAACTTATCCCATTCTTCCTATTGATGAAAAAAAAAAAAAAAAACTCATCCCATTCTTCCGATTCCAGCTCTTTCTTCTTATGTTCCTCGAGCTCAGAGCAGATCAGATAAATCCTATCAGTCTCCTCTCTTACCCCTACCCTCTCTTCCACTTCTCTCACTACTTCCACACCTTTCTTCACAGACCCACGGGATTCTGCACGATTAGTTAGCTGGGAGAATGGCAGTGGCACAGATGCATCTGTAACAGGCACAAGAGCACCATCAATAGCACAAAACAAATTGACTAGCATACCTGGTAATAGAGGATCCAGGGTCGTCTCAGGACTGGGAGATTGTAAGACAGGTTCAGGTACAACAACCTTTTCCCCTAAGGGGAGCTGTTGGTCAGTAGTTCAAGGGTCTGTAATGCTTAAGTAATCAGAGAGACCTTCCTTGTTCTCCTTCCTCCCTGCTGGTTCTGTGTTTTTCTGATTTGTTGGAGTTAACAATCCCTTACTAAGTTCCTGAATATGCTGCATCTCAGGCTTGGATTTTCCCTGGTTGGGAGAGACGACCTGATTAGCCTCGGCACCAATTGTCATCACCTTCTCAGATGGACTTGGTCCATGTTGAGCAAGAGAAAGAAGAGGAAGAGAAGAAGGAAGAAGAAGAAGGAAGAAGGAAGAAGAGAGAAGAGGCTGGCGGACTTAATGCCTCAAAAGAACTTGCTTCATGTGAGTGAAGCATTTGTATTTATATTATACTGGCCGTACAACACAAGCGGTATAGAAATTACAAAAATACCCCTGCGGGCACTAAATCTGTGTACAGTACATACAATAACATCTATCAACACTCCCCCTCAAGTTGGAGCATAGTATCAATCATGCCCAACTTGTCACAGAGATCTTGATGTCTGGAATGGTTTAGCCCTTTTGTAAAGATGTCTGCTAGTTGGTCTTCAGAGCTGATATATGGAGTGCATACTTCGCCTGTGATGACTTTCTCTCTGATAAAGTGCTTGTCAACTTCAATGTTTTTTGTTCTATCATGTAGTACCGGGTTAGCAGCAATACTTATAGCTGCCTTGTTATCACAGAGTAGAGTCATGGGTTTGTCCACTGGAAAACCCAACTCACCCAACAGATTCTTTATCCACATACCTTCGGCTACTCTGTGTGCCATTGCACGGTACTCAGCTTCAGCACTGGATCTAGCCACCACCGTTTGCTTCTTACTCCTCCAAGTAACAAGGTTCCCTCCTACAAAGGTGCAGTAACCACTAGTAGACCTTCTGTCACTTTGAGATCTAGCCCAATCCGCATCTGTATAAATTTCAACTCTCAAATGTCCATGCTTCTGGAATAACAAGCCAGCACTAGGGAACTTCTTAAGATACCGCAGTATCCTCTCTGCTGCTTCAAGATGAGTGGTCCTAGGTGCATGCATGAACTGGCTGAGGACACCAACAGCATATGCTATGTCTGGACGGGTCATAGAGAGGTACAACAATCTCCCTACAAGCCTTTGAAATTGCTTCACATCTTTAAGAGGTTCACCTTGGCTGTCACTTAACTTATGGTTGGGGTCAATGGGAGAGTCAACTAGCTTAACCCCAATCTTTCCAGTGTCCTTAAGCAAGTCTAGGACATATTTCCTTTGAGAGATAAAGATACCCTTTCTTGATCGGGCAACCTTAATTCCAAGGAAGTATTTGGCAGGTCCTAGATCTTTCACTTCAAACTGAGTGGCAAGGAAACCCTTCAAATTTTGAATTTCATCCTTCTAGTCACCAGTAACAATTATGTCATCCACATATACTATTAGGGCAGCCATTTTACCTTCTCCCCTTTTCACAAATAGTGTGTGATCTAACTGACATTGCTTGTATCCCCTCTGTTGAAATGCAGTATGAAATCTGTTGAACCAAGCTCTTGGTGATTGCTTCAGCCCATATAAAGACTTCTTTAACTTGCACACTTTCTGTTCATTTCCTTGAGGTAGAAAACTGGGGGGTTGAACCATATAAACTTCCTCTTCAAGGTCACCATTCAAGAAGGCATTCTTGATGTCGAGCTGATGTAGATCCCAATTCAGATTAGCAACAAGAGAGAAAAGTACTCTAATAGAGTTCATTTTGGCAACAGGGGCAAAGGTTTCTGCATAATCAACTCCATATACTTGAGTAAACCCCTTTGCCACTAAACGAGCTTTATACCTCTCCACGGTTCCATCAGCCCCATGCTTAACAGTGAACACCCATTTACATCCAACTGGATCCTTTCCCTTAGGGAGATCAACAAGTTCCCACGTGTCATTCTTATGAAGAGCATCAATTTCTTCCTTCATGGCATTTGTCCATTCTGGTACTGAGAGAGCTTCTACCACATTCTTGGGAATAGGGATACTGTCAATGGAGGTAAGGAAGGCACGAAATGAAGGTGAAATGTTCTCATAGGAAACAAAGTTGGAAATAGGGTGTTTAGTGGTGCACAACCTAACACCTTTCCTGTAGGCAATAGGAAGGTCAAGATCATTAGCAACAGAGAGGTCAGGACCATCATTGGGAGTCAAGTTACCTGAGTGAGTATGATCTTCCCCCGAGGAGTTTGATGGCACTTGAGGTACAGCTTCTGGATTCTCCACAGCTCTTGAACTTGGTTGGCCTTTACGACGACGAGAAAAAACACAGAAAGGTGGAGGATCAGGAAGAGAAGGGGGAAAAGGAGAAGTATTAGGAAGAGGAGGAAGCTGAACCAGTTTCTCCTCATGCCTACACTCCCCCTGAGGAGAAACAGGAAAGAAGGGCTCATCTTCAAAGAAGGTAGCATCCATGGAGACATAGAATCTCCGAGAAACAGGATCAAAGCAACGATACCCTTTCTGAGAGAATGAGTAGCCAAGAAATATGCACGGGATAGCACGAGAGTCCAATTTCCCCCGAGTGGGAGATAGGTTTTGGACAAAGCACCGACAACCAAAAACACGAGGAGGGATAGAAAGAAGAGGGGCCTTAGGGAAGAGAAGCTGATGCGGGGCTTTGTACTCTAACCAACGAGAGGGCATTCAGTTAATGAGGTATGTAGAACAAAGAACAACCTCAAGCCAAAATCGTTTGGGAACATTCATATGAAGTAGTAAACCCCGTGCCACTTCAAGGAGGTGTCGGTTCTTCCGTTCAGCCACACCATTTTGTTGTGGCGTGCGGGCACAAGAGCTCCGATGAAGTGAGCCATGTGATGCAAAGAACTCCGTGAGGTCACTATGAAAAAACTCTTTTGCATTGTCTGACTGAAATATTTGTATCTCGGTCTGAAATTGGGTGAAGATCATCCGCTAAAAATCTTGGATAATTTTTTATACTTCCTCACGGGTTCGCATTGGGTATACCCAAGTGTATCTGGAATAATCGTCAATGAAAGTAATGAAATACTTGTAGCCACTCTCAGAAGGTAAAGTAACAGGGCCCTGCACATCAGAATGCACAATGTGAAAAGGAAACTTAGATTTACTATTTTTTTGAAGAAAATGAGTTTTACAATGCTTGCTTAACTGACACGTTTGACAAGAGAAATCAGAAACAGACACCGACTTACACAGTTCTGGAAAAACAACTTTCAAGGACTCAAAAGACAAATGACCCAGGCGACAATGCCACAAATACATTTTACTCTTTCTGAACTGACTCATAGACTCTGTAACATGAAGGCCAGCCATATTCTCCAGCATATAGAGTCCATCAACCATACGTCCCCTACCAATCGTCCTCCCCGAGGCCAGATCCTGAATCACACAATAGGAAGGGAAAAATGTCACAGAACAGTTTAAGGAATTTGTAACACTACTGACTGAGAACAAATTCATAGGAAATTTTGGAACATGAAGAACATCAGAAAGTGTAAGGCCAAGAGGAAGAGAGAGAGTTCCCTGACCAGCTATGGAAGTGTATGATCCATCAGCTAGTCTCACTTTATCTCTTCCAGAAAGAGGGTGATAAGTTTGAAAGTAAGAGGACATACCAGTCATGTGTTTTGACGCTCCGGAATCAATGATCCATGGAGAGTCAAGGTTGTGAGAAGCAACATGGAAAGCTGTGGCAGGATTACCTGACGTGGATGCAAATGAGGTTGTGGGAGGAGCATCCATCTGGCGAATTGTTCTACCATAAAGCTCTAGATGGTCACGGAAGGAGTTTACAATATCCTCCCTTGGGTCAGATCCAGAGTAGCTATGTTGGCCATGTGGTGTTTGAGTCATAGTAGAAGTGGAGGGCTGATTCTCCTGGGTAACCATGTTGGCCATGTGGTGTTTCTTGGTACCTTGTTGCCCGGGCCTTTTAATTACATCCGAGCCTTGCTTCTTAGGCAGATCTTGAGCCCATTTTGGTTTCCCATGAAGATCCCAACAAGTATCTTTGGTGTGCCGGGGCTTCTGACAGTTAGTGCACCACAATTTCTCCTTATCTTCTGTTTTCTTCTAAAGATCCCCTCTCTTGGAAGAAGATCCACCACTAGTAGAGGCACCCCCTTTTGCCGCCAACACAATTGCATCCCCTCCGGTGCTGTTCATCAAGTTTCTCCTGCTCTCTTTAGACTGGATAAGAGCATAGACCTCCTGAATTGATGGAAGATCCTTAGAACTGAGAATTTGTACTCTGATGGATTCATAGATAGGATTGAGACCATGCAAAAAGGCAAACACTCTTTGCTGTGAGACGAGTTTCTTATACAATTTGGCATCTTCATCACACTTCCAATCAATATTCTGGTAATGGTCCAACTCCTTCCAAACAGAGGTCAAGTCAGAGTAATAAACTGATAAACTTCTCTCCCCCTGTTGACAAGTAGATGATGCTGCTTGCAGTTGATAGATCTTGGCATAGTGTCGTAGTTCAGAATATGTGGATTTTGCCTGTTCCCAGATCTCATTTGCAGTTTCAACCCACATGAAGTTCTTCCTTATTTGTGGTTGCATGGAGATCAAGAGCCACGACATAACCATACTATTCTCCTGATTCCATCTATCATGTTCAGCATTTCCAGAAGGTGGTTCTTTGATTCTTCCATTTATATAGCCTATTTTTCCCCTTGCAGTTATGTATAACTTGATCCCTCTTGACCACTCTAGGTTATTTAACCCATCAAGAGGAACAACAGCCATAGGGAAGGATAGGTCACTGCCCCCACTCATTCCGTTCAGCATTGTGGAGATTCCGGATGTGGCTGAATCTTCACTATTCATGATTCCAGGTTTAGGAGTACACAAAACCCAAGGCACACTGCCTTACAGAGCTGCTACAGTCCACAACTAGGCACTTGCTGATTTTCAATTTCACAGAGAACCAAGCACAAACACTGCAGCTGCAGTACTAGTTTGTATGACCTACAGTTTGTAGGAGTCCACAGAACAACATACGAACACTCGTTCCATTCAGCATTGTGGAGATTCCGGATGTGGCTGAATCTTCACTATTCATGATTCCAGGTTTAGGAGTACACAAAACCCAAGGTACACTGCCTTACAGAGCTGCTACAGTCCACAACTAGGCACTTGCTGATTTTCAGTTTCACAGAGAACCAAGCACAAACACTGCAGCTGCAGTACTAGTTTGTATGACCTACAGTTTGTAGGAGTCCACAGAACAACATACGAACACTGCACTTGCAGTGTAACCAGGTCTGAATGACCTACAGTTTTACAACTTTCATGCAACTTCTCAGTAGGAACAGAAATACAAAGTGGTAGTTCACCACACACCTAATCGGCTGATACCAATTTCAGGGCAGCCGAAAAGTCGCTGAGTGTTTAGGGCATCAACAGTTACTTAGAGTAGCTGAATAGCAGTAACACACAAGAGAAGAGAAAAAAAAAATGTAGCTGAACAGTCACCCTACTCAGATTTTAGGGCATTAACAGTCCATCGAAGAGAGCAATAAAAAAAACTTCAGTTGAGTACCAGGTCGCCCGAATAGTGGATAGGCAGTACACTCTTGGACACCATCTTCTCTGCAAGCCAGAACCCTTCTTCGTACATCAGGTGATAGTTTTCTACAGTCTTCTCAGCCGAGCAACTACAGATACCAGCACCTGGGCTGGAGGATGAAAAAAAAAAAACTTCGAGTAGAACCCTTTTCTGCGCTAGGAAGTTGAACAGTCAAGCTGATTCTACTCAGCATTGGAGACTAACCGCAGCACTGGAGAATGATTTCTCTTCCTTGCCTTTGAACATCAGGAATATAGTGACCTCAGGTGGTTGTTTTCCAGACCTGGACGGTTCCGCTCTGATACCATGTTGAGCAAGAGAAAGAAGAGGAAGAGAAGAAGGAAGAAGAGAGAAGAGGCTGGCGGACTTAATGCCTCAAAAGAACTTGCTTCATGCGAGTGAAGCATTTATATTTATACTATACTGGCCGTACAACACAAGTGGTATAGAAATTACAAAAATACCCCTGCGGGCACTAAATCTGTGTACAGTACATACAATAACATCTGTCAACAGTCCATTTGTAGTAGCGACCTATTCTTGGATCGCTTGTGCATCCTTACTTTCTTCTATGAACAGTAACTCAGTATGGAAGCTCTTGTCTTCAAATAGATTCAGCGTCTAGACCTCATCTACACTGCCTATGTTGGAAGACTTGAAGGAATCTGCAACACTCTTCATCGCTTGATGTCTCCAAATCTTCAGAGGACAACACCTTGACCGTCGCATGGGGTTTCTTTGACCTCGGGTTGCAACGTTCTAGCGAGCATGCCAACTTTCCATTGCTTTCCACTGATGAGATAGACTCCACCAGGTGGTCCAGGACTTCGATCAGAGATATCCAACAAATATATTCCATTCACCTCAGGGCTACTCCCAATCATCCTCTGAGTTTTCAGGTCCTGAAAAACACAATGAGAAGGAAAGAAGGTTACGCTGCAATTCATTGATTTAGTTAAGCTACTAATAGATAAAAGGTTAGTGTTAAGTTTGGGAACATGAAGGACAGAGGGCAAAACAAGGGAGTCAGAGGCTCTAATATTCCCTTTGCCAGAGATGCGAGCAAGAGACCCATCAGCAAGGAAACTCTTCTCTCTACCAGAGAGGAGCTGGTATGAACAAAAAAGGTTAGATATGCTGGTCATATGGTCTAATGCACTAGAATCTATAATCCAAGGAATTCTATGATTACCTGAGGCTGTAGCATGATTTGCAAAAGCACAAATACCTTAATGGGCAAGTGCAGATGAAGAGGTATTGCCTGAGGAGGAAGTTGCAACAGTAGTCTCCAAGTGATTAATTAACCTCCCATATCTCTCAAATTCTACCTTCACTGCTACTAGTTCAAGGTAGAGTCCTATAATGTAAGAAACTCAAACACCCTGTTTCTTTCCACAAATTTCCTGAATGTCTTTGCATCCTTGGTGCTTTCCCATACAACTGCTTCCATAACATCAATCTCCTGCCACAGTGACTTCAACATTGAGTAGTAGACAGCTACACTCTTCTCCCCCTGTTTCAGATTTTTTATATCTCCTTGGCTGAAGTCATCCAAAGATAATGTTGACTTATGTGGGGCTGCATAGAATTTGCCAAACCATCCAATAACTGTGTAGCTATCCTGCATCCATTTCTCATATGTAGGATTAGTCTCTTTCAATTTCTCCTTACTACTCGTGAGAAACCCTAGTTTACCTCTACTACAGACATGAATCTTTATAGATTGTACCCAAGTTAAATAATTTGTTCCATCAAGTTTGATTGTAGTCATGCCTGTCAAAATGGAATTTATGGAACCAACCCCCGACACTGGGATCTGCTTCATCTCGCTTCAGATTGCTCCAATGATCAAACAAAAAAAAAAACAAGGCTTTCAAGCTTTATAGACCTAACTAAGGTCAATCCAACACTTAAAAATCCCAAAACTAGGGTTTCACTATACCTGGCCTCCGGGGAGAAAGAGAGAAGTAGCTACTCCAACCAGAGCTTCCCAAACCTCTTCCAACTGCAACTGCCCACTTTTGGAGATCAAAAGGAACCTTCCAAGCCTTGAGCGCCACACCCAAACAGTCTCTTTAACCTGTAACTGAAAACTCTCTAGTCGGCTAGGGTTTTGGGCAAAAAAAATCAACAGCCCCACTTTCTTGGCAATCTACAACCAGATTTTGACTCATGTTCTTTGAATAATCAGAAACTTATCTCTCTATACACTCTTCTAATTGAAAGGTGTGTGGGAAAAGAAAAGAAAAAATAAAAGAGAAAGAAGACCTGCTCCGATACCAAGATGTGATTCAGACCAATAAAAAATAGTAAAAATATTTCAAATTAAAGCAGAAGAGGAAGAGAAGAAGAAGACAACAAGAAGGGAGAAGGGAGAAAGAAGGAGTTCGATAATCTCCTCTTTCTCCTCTCTAATCTTTTATTAATCTTACTAAGATTACATAAATTACAAGTCTGCCCTTAAGTGGGCATCCACCTCAGCAGCATACTTAGAAAACATAAAGAGAATTAAAGGCCCATTAAGAGCAAATAACAAAAAGAACTAATCAATAAGATAGAAATGGGCTAGGGCCCATTCGGCCCAGTCTCTCTACACTTTTGCATTCTACCACATACCTTCTCCTTCCTTCTAAATCAAACTCCTCTAGTTTGCTTGCTTACCCTTCGAACTTGCTTCCTTTACAAAATTCTTCAGCCATTCCATCACTCCAGCTCCTTCCAACAGGACCGTAGCTCTCTTTGCCTCCCTTATCTTTAAACTTGGAAGTCCTCATATCCTCATTTCTTCGAATAAAATGTCTTTAGTTTCAACCTTTAGACTTCTCTTCCACCTTGAAGCTTCCACAAACCTCTCCATCTTTTTCCTTAGAGTCTGCTATCTTAGATCTTTATCAACCGCTTTACTTAGTTAACCTTCCTACCTTCTCTATGGTTCACAACCTTAGATGAAAAACACCACCATTTGTTATTAGTAATCTACTCCAAAGTTTTAGCCCAAGTGTTGATTTCTATAACCTTAGTTTCTTAGCTTTGTTTAATGATTTGGAGTAATAATTTAAAAAGGTGTTCCTATGCTTCTTTTATCATTTCATAAAATATCATTCTATATTTTGCATATTTTATAATGTTTCCACCCTATCTATAATTTTACAATATTTCCAACATCTCCAACATGTTTCTTATATTTGGATAACCGACATTTCCACTGATCGACATTTTAAACCTTGGATACAACACCCTTGTACAGATACCTGGGCATCATAGGTTGCAACTCCCTTCCCAAATTTTTTTTTTCATTTATTGGTCCATATGTTTTTCCAATATGAGACATAACTTGTTAGTTGTGATGATGCAGTCAGCAAGTAGCTGACAACCTAGCAAAACAAGGGGTGAATCGGGAGGTTTTGTTTTGTGCAGTGTTGTAAGTTATTTGTTATACAGGGGTCACCTTTTACTTTAGAAGGCAACAGTTGTTCCTCTGGTTTTATCTAATGAAAGTTACCGTTTCCTATCAAAAAAAAATGATGCAGTCAGTGAGTTTTTTGTTACTTTTACACCAGGCCATATTTTCATTAAAATTAGATAATGTTAATTTTAATTATAAAGCAATATCCCTAAAATATGCATCAAACAGGAAAACCAAATCTTTAGCCAATTATCAAAGACAAACTACCAATAATATCAACATTCAAGAGAAAATACAACCTGCTAATTCACAAGACAAACAATTACCAAAAAATATAAATTTAAAAAACACTACTAGTAATTAGACACAAACATTATAACCAAATATGCATCATAAACCAATAACTCATGCAATTAACTAGTTTCACGTTTTTTTTTTTTTTTTTTTGATGAGTGACCAGTTTTGCAATTTAAGTCTTTCTTTTCAGTCACAGAGAATCATAATTTTGAAATGCCCATGAAGACAGGAAATAAGCAACTTTAATATTACCTTCATTTTTTACTCATTGTGGATTTATTTTCTTTCACTACATTCTGCATACCTTATGCCCCTATTTTTTTATCACAAGGAAGAATTTCACTATAAGGAAAAGGAATGTTCCAAGACAAGATGACGAGATTTCACTAACAAGAAAAGAAAGCAAAAAAAGACCACTATTCAGCATTAGTTCCAGTATATAAGGTACGACAGAAATCATAACCAGAAGACCTCCCAAATCTTCAAACTCTGGGTGAGCCACCAGCCATTTTTGACATGGAAGAACAAACATCACCAGAAATACCTATTGGCTATTGCCCCAATAAATGTCACAAACATATCATATTCTTGAAATAAAAAGGAAAGGAAAATATAAAAAAGGACCTTTTCAAATCAGAATACAACTACGCAAGAATGCCATGATTACCCTACTGTTGACAAAGGAGATATGCAAATTATATAGAAGATTGTAGAATGTATGAGAACAACAAGATCACACAAACCATCAAATTCTAGACCAATCCAAAGACAATGGAATATCCTCAAGCATGAGTCTATCCAAAGTCAAACTCAGAACATTACTACAAGTCACAATCAATTTTTAATTAGGAAAATATTTAAAATATAACTGGAAAATACTAATGGTTGCAATTCCCAACATCAAGGTTCTGGTTTCTTTTTTTTTTTAATTTATTTTTTATTTGGTGTTTATGTTTGTTCTGTGTAGGGAATTTTTTGTATGACAGAATGTTTTCATTCTGAGATAATTTTATTTACCGCACTATGGTTTCATCCATTAATTTCCAACAAATGTATGTAGCTCTTCTTCTCTTCTCTCTTTATCTATCCTAGTCTGAAGAATTTATATTTTTGTTCTTTCGGATAGACAGCATTGTAGCTCAAGCAATCCAAATTGAATGGCCTTTCGGGCATAGACTGCAATGTGACTGGGACAGAACCACAAAGAAGACCGACTCTGGCAGAAGTAGAATTTTCCACCAATTGGCACAACAGTGAAGAAAAAATTTGAACCCATGTCATGCATCTCAGTTTAAATAAAATAAAACATTTTGGGCATTGCATGGCCCAGACTAACACTTCATCAAGAAACTTATTCCATTTTTTCTGAAGTTTCCATGGAAAACAAATTATACCACTTTGTCAGACACCAACATGTATGATATCCTTGTTAAAAACATAGTGATGTCTCTGGCAGAGTTCAGTGGTTAGTAGCAAGCACCTTGTAAAAAAAAAACAAATGTAAGCTCAACAGTTTGATTCTAGGGGATATCCATTCCAAGTTGGACACAAGCACCAAGGAGAAAATCAAATAACAAATTCCTCCCAACCCTAAAAACATGTATGACATCATCAGTGGTTAATACCCTTAAATTTCTTATGAAATCCCAATTAAGCACCTTAACCTTGATATGATTGAATGGGCACTTTATCCTCAAGCATCCTTATAAATGTCTCTTCCAAAGTTCCCTATGGATTGTTTTCCAAAACCACCCATTTTTGTATACAAATCCAAACACAGTAAGGAAATAAAAGCAGCACCTCTGAAGGATGACCTGAGGAAGGTTGACAATATTTTAAAAAGTGATACTTAATCTCTTTGCAACCTCAAACAATGAAAAGCCAGTTCATTGGTTAAGGAACAAAGTCTATTTATCATCTCCTGCAGATGTGGATGCTTCTTGTAGAATAGTAAAAAAAATATTTCATATATTTGCTTTACAAGCATACAACCTAAGAACATAATTCATAAATATGTCACTGACCAATAGGGCCATGTAAAAAACTGATCAAGTAACAGAAGGAGAAGGTTGTACACTGCATATATTACTCCAAATTAGTGATATTTAGACAACTGACCTGCTTGTGGATGGTGAAGACCTGACCAATTTATCAGGATCCATACTTTTTGTAGTGGCACCACCAGAAGTAGAAGGATGGATATGATGTGCCAAAGGGTCCCAGTCTGTGGTAATCTGAGCATTGGAAGGAGAAGAAACCAGTGCTTGGCCATAAGAATATGTTGGCTGAGGCACCAGTTCAAGCCCATTTTTTTTCTGACACAGAAACAAAGGAGTTTAATGAAACAATAATGACAGAGAAGAAGAAACTGCATAAAGACAATGATCATACTGAAGTAGTCAGTGCTGCACCAATGGAATGAGCTGGTGACTTCAGAGGAAAAATTGAGTGGCTCAATGCATCAGAATGCCATGGTGCTAGCTGATACTGAGATTCACTTAATTTTGCCTATGACATGAATACAAATGCAAAAGAATATCAAAAGCTCTGTGTCTAACCATCTATTTTCATGGTAAATATCCCAACTCAAAATAGGTAAACGGTCCAAAACAGAAGGGCCATTTCCACACGATTATAAATGAAAATCAGGAAGGTTCCAACACCATGGTACATCTCTCAAACATACCTCAGTAACAACAAGCTTCTCCTGAAGATGTTTAAATAGTACCTACACAAAGAAAGCCCATAAGAGTAAATGCACTTCACATAAATTTTAATGAAACCTCTTCTGGGCGTGTTTGTAATCTACTTTATGATTGAGGGGTCACCTTGATTATGAAGGTGACAGTTGTACTAGACTTCCTTAAATTTTAATGAAAGTTACTGTTTCCCATCAAAAAATAAATAAATTTTTTCCACCGATGCCACATCAAGAGTCTGAATGTAGTGGTGGTTTGATTGACATTTAAGAACACTTCTTATCAACAAGAATGATCAAAGGAGATTTGTCAATGGAAGTAATAAAACATAGCCCACATTTTTTATATTTTTCCAAATTCCAAAGATTGTCATTTTTCTATGATAACTCTCTAAAGAATTATTTAATCTGATCCTTGACACAAAAGTAAAATCATATGTATTCCTCCTATCAGGAGAATGAAAAAAACTTGTAAGCCACTTGTACAAAGAAGAGAACTAACCAAGAAAAATACAGAGAGAAAGGTAAAGCATGCAATGATCAAAGGCATTTGCAAAAATTATCAGAAGCATTTTCCAAATAACTATTGTACATCTACCCCAGAAGTATTAAAAGATTAGGACAATAATCAATCTAAAATATTTATGAATTTAAAGAAGGGAGAAATCAATGATAAAACTAGCATTAAAAGGCATTCAAACCAAACCAATATAAAATAAAACAAGAAAGGCGTTAAGAAGTATCTATTCCTTATATTTGAAAGGCAATATAAACGAAGTTACGAACCTTAAGATTACTAACAATGGCTTGGGCATCAGGCACTGATGGCTGTAGAGAATACTCTGCCAGAAGAGGCAATAAAGATGATACGAATGTTGATTTTTCTTGCTGTGCAGCCTGAGAAACCAGATGGTGAACCTCAAATTTTGATTTAGCTTGATAACATAACCCAATGCATTACAAAATGAAACTTAACTCCAAGCCCATGCATTCAGTCAAGCTTCACTGACTTACAAGTAAATTTACCATCAGTAGAACTACTATGGCACCTAAGCTATATCAGAACAATGAAAAGAACACCCTCTTACCTCAAAATCCAATATAGTGATAACCTCACCAGGGAAAATATCACAATCCAATTTATTACATAATCAACAAATAAATCCTTAGAGAATAAATCCCTATAAGAAGAGAAAAGAAATTTTGAGTGGGCCTGTCTAATGTAGATATGGAAGAAAGGAAAGAATATATGGAAAAACAAATTAATTTTCCAATTCCTACTCCAATTTCAGAATTTTTGAGTGATAAGGATGTTGGCATTTTTGAGTTTTTAAATTTTATTTTCTAGTTGTAGACATCTTATAAATATGGGTTTAAGTTTTCCATAATGTTATCGATATATTGAAATTACTATTTATGGTAACTTTTGGACCTGCTGTTATAATAATTCCTGTTATTACTATAAAATATTAGTTTTAGTAGGATTACTATAAAATCACTATTCTGGCGTCTTTACATTAATTTATTTTTAGTAGGATTAGAAGGTATTACTGGGGTTCTTTAGGAGTTAAGAGTCCTCATTGAGTGTCCCTATGGGTTACCTACAGATTTGTCTTAGTTTCAAAGCAACTAGAAATTGATTTTGGTCAGTTTCCTTATCCAAATTGGACCCCATGAAGCAACATCTGAGTTCATATGTTCAGTCTATAAATACAGTCATTGCAATTGAAATTTAAAATAGTTGATTTGAAGAAATAAGGTTGGTTTAATAAATTCTGGTCATTTCTATGGGTTACCTACAGGTTGGAAAAGTTCTTTCGATATACAGGGGAGGACATATGAAGTGGAGATGAGAAGAAACGTGAAAGGATGGTTTATTTCCATTACAGAGGTCATTGGGGATTATAAAAAATTTTTGATTTGCATTCCGGAGGGCAGGGAGAGAAGAGGTTGGAAGGTTTTTGCTGATAGCTTACAGGAGATGCTGACAAGACAAGAGGAAAGGTTACAGAAGACAAAAAAGTTTTATTGTGATGTAAAGAAAGAAACACATGAATCGCACCTTTCTAGAAAGTTTTCAAAGGGAGAAAATTCGGTGAGTACATGCTCGGAACTGACTTTAGCTAGTTCAAATGGCGGACAAAAATTGTTTTTAAACATGGAAAAAGAAGAATGGAGACAGAGGCTGGTTCTTTCTGCAGCTACAGAGGTAATAGAGTGGGGGGAGGATACTGGAGAGCATAATGGAAAAACTTGCGCTCAAGTGTTCGATTTCTGTTTTTCCATTTGAAGAGCGAAAAGTCATCCTTGAAGTCAGGGAAGAGGAGTAAATTCTCAAACGTTGAATTGGTGGAGACCCTGATTCAACGTGGATTTGGGGTTTTCTATGTTTCTCAAGTAGGATTTGGTTTGGGGATTTTTGGGTTGCCTTAGCTGTGTATTTGGGGTCTAAATGGGTCTTTGAGACTTGCTTGTCTTCTCTCAGTAATATCTTATCACCTCCCTGTTGTTTCTCTTTTTGTTTTAATATTTTTTTTATTCTTCAAAAAAATTTTTTCTTCTCCCCCACAAAATTCTGGTTTAGTGGGTCTATCTCTCTGCTGTTTACTACAACTGAAATTCTTCTCCTTTTTTTGAACTGAAATTCTTCTCCATTTCATTTTCTTTCTCATTCTCCGGTGGAAAGCAAGCTATCTACTTGATTCTCCATACCTATTCTTCATCCTCGATCACCCAAAACCCCTTCTTCGCCACATCACTGTACCCACCACCAGATCCAAAGGGAAATTTGTAGGACCCCCTATGAGTCATACATCATTGTGCCACCTAAAAAAAAAGATTTATGCTGGGAGGCAATACATTTTGGTAATACATTTCAAGATTAACACTAACAAAATCCTACAAAAAAAATGATGAATTGATGTTTGTTCCCAGACCTTTGTAATGCAAGCAGAAAATTTGCTTACCATCTTTTTTTTTTATAATAACAGCGAATTTTTATTAAAATAAAACAGCATAGCATACAGACTGGTCACTGGTGATGAGATGGCACCAAGGACTCAATACAAAAAAGCTTTTGCTTACCATCTATGAACCACCTGCCTGTTTGCATCTAGCATTTGGGACTGGTTCTTTTCTCTTTTTGATTGCAGGTGAGCTCCCCCAACTGAAGTGGGAAGTCTTTTAGAAGGGAAAGATCTCCAACAAAAAGGAGAGGGGAAATTCTATAGAGATGGACAAGGGCAGTAGTCTTCTGAAAAACTTTGGGAAGGGAAAAATCGAAAGGTCCCCAATGAGAAGACAAGAACCGAGGAAGTTATCATGGATATCATTTCAATTAAGGTGGTCTATTGGGTAAAAACGCTAAATGGTTTTGCCTCTTTATAGATCAACACCTAGTAATAACATCAAAATTCAAAAATCAACTCAAATCTGAAATTTACCAAATTCATGAAACTACCTCTATGAGACCAAGTTTTGGGAAGAAATCAATTTTCAGACCTCAGTTTAGGCACCATACCAAAATTCTCTGATTTCTCCAGGGAATTACTTAGATCATAGATCATTCCCTCACTCCCTTTCTTCTTTTTCTTATTCCACACCCACATTACTACCCCTCTTTGATTTGATATGCCTTGCAAGAAACCACTGGATCATTATCCTCAACTAGTCAATTGTATACGCCCATATTTGTTATCCATTTCTTTTTGTCGATAACAAAAATGTAATCAGGGTGAAAATTAAAGTACGCACTGAGAAAATAAACAACACAAAAAGAAGGGAAAAAAGAGCAGAGGGGAGTAAAGAAATGGAACAAAAAGGAACTGTAAAGGATCTTGCAGCTACTCGTGGCATGGCAACACCATACAGAAAAGCTCAATACAACCTCCAAGTTCCCATCCAAGATAAATCAGACCCCAGAAACTCCTTATTTAAGTAACAATCTCCCTGATCCCTAGGACAAGCTCTAAATGAGGGTTCTTTATATGTCGCATTAGAAAATGTTTGGTATTAGAAAAAATCAATACAGTTATGCTTCATATTGATTCTTACTTGGCACTTAAAAAGAATCCAAAAGATCAAGAGAAGGGTCATCCATTTTGCCTGTCTCAAAAAACTTCAAGAAGGAACTTGGATTGGCTTCCAGGTTGAAGCCTGAAGATCATCTGTCAGCTCTATCCTCATATCCCGTTCATAAATATGTTGTTCTTTCCATTTTTTTTTTCTGATAGCTCCCATTCATAAATATTGCCTACTCCAAAACTTTATTTCATGTCATATTGTTTGATGTACCATTGAAAATCCAGGTCTACACTCTCTTTCCAGGATGTTTTTTGTAATCAATATAATTTCCAGGACTTGAAGAATGAACAACAGGTCCAGGTAGATTTTTCAACATCATCAAACATCTAAGTTGGATGCTATTACAAAATCAAGGCTTTGGTTTAAAGGGAGAATCTTAAATTATATCTGTAGGTTGAACTTGCATCAATGTGTTGTATTGCCATAGTAAAACTTTTTTTTGAAACTGTAAGGTAAAGTATTTCATTACTCAAAAAGCTTATACAAAGAAACCCCTGTACAATGAAAAACTGAACAGAGGATGTACAGATTTGCACATAACACCCAAACAAAGCTCCAAAAAGACTTATCCATTCCTTACAAAAGGAAGATCAAACTCAAAAAAAGAGCTAACATGTCTGGATCTAAATAGAGGATGGACAGCCAGCCAAGAATGAACCGTTCCCAATATTTTGCTCAGAATTTCTTCCTTTGAGTGCTGATTTCCTTCAAACATTCTGCTATTCCTCTCATTCCATACAACCCAGAATACTGCTGCAGGTGATACTCCAAGCGACCTTTCCAGCCCTGCTTAAGCCTCCAAGATACCACGCCTCTATTAATCCCCTCATATCCTCTGGTAGACATGTTACCCCAAATAAACCCAACATTTTTAACCAAATCCAGTGAGAAAACTCACAATGGATCAGCAGATGTCTGGACGACTCCATAATGGCATTGCATAAGGGGCAAGCCAAATCTGCCACTTCTATGCCTCTATTAACCAGGTTCTCTTTAGTTAGAGAAGAAAAACAGTCCCAAATAAAGAAAATGATATCTGATTAAAAAGGGAGGAAGAAGCAAAAAGACAGCAAAGAGGAGAAGAAGAGGAAGAGAACGATGGAAGAGAAAAGGATGAAAGAGATGAATTGATCGTACACTCTCTCCCTTCCCTGATCCTTTTAATTAAAATGATTAATCACTAATTATCAGAAAATTACAAGTAAGCCCTTAGTGGGGCGGCTAGCTAATTAAAACAAGAGAAAACTAATGCTAACAGGCCCATAAGAAAAGGCCCATTAACATAACAGAACATAAAAAATATAAAGCACAATTGTGGGTTATGGGACATTCGGCCCATCTTCTCTACACTCCCCCTCAAGCTAAGCATAGATGTCAATCATGCCCAACTTGCTTGTATCATGTTGTAGCTTCGCCTTGGAGACTCCTATGGTAAGAATATCAGCTAACTGTTCTTCAGATGCAATGAAAGGTAGACAAACTTCTCCAGAAGCCACTCTTTCTCTGATGAAATGCCTATCAACCTCAATATACTTCGTTCTATCATGTTGTACAGGGTTGTGGGCAATGTTAATGGCAGCCTAATTATCACAATATAGCATCAGTGGCATGTCATACTCAACACCCAATTCCTCCATCAGGGACCGAAGCCAAAGCAACTTAGAAACTCCATGAGCCATAGCTCTGTATTCTGGCTCAGCTAAAGATCTAGCAGCCACTAATTGTTTCTTGCTCCTCCAAGAAACAATATTACCTACAACCATACTACAGTACCCCAAAGTTGACCTCCTATCATCAATGTTACCTGCCCAATCAACATCTTTATATGCTTCCAGTTTCATGTGGCCATGCTTGGCAAAAAGAATACATTTCCTTGGAGTACTCTTCAAGTAACATAAAATCCTCTCTGTTGCTGCCATATGTATATCTCTAGGGGCATGCATGAACTGACTAATGCTACTAACAGCATATGCAATGTCAGGGCGAGTCATACATAGATATAGTAGTTTCTCTAGCAACCTCTAAAACACTCTCATATCCTTCAACAATTCTCCATTAGAAGTAGAAATCTTGTGACTCGTATCAATTGGGGTAGCTGTTGGAAGGGTTAGGATCCATCATATGGATGGCCGAACCATGCTAGATGGCTGGGCGAAATTTCAAAAATTTCTTAGTCCTTCTAGGAATCTGTTAGTTTCGACAATACAGGGTATTTTGGTCTTTTGGTTTATCTAGTTGAAAGTGAAAGGACTTCTTTGTTCAAGTTTAAGTTGTGTCCCATCACTTATGAGGGATAACAATTTCTTTTTGTAACTTAACCCATTCACTATAAATACAAAGTGGGCCGGCTAAAGTGAGTAACTTTTCCACAATAGTCGAACCCTTCTTCCCTTTCTCTTGCTCACGGTAATTAGGGCTCCACCTTTGGACGACTCCATCCTTTGGTGATACCCTGGTCCCTCCTGAGCTCATGCTTTCCTTTTCTCACCTTCCCCTTTCTCCCCCTGGACCTCCCCTATATTTCCTTTACTGCTACTACTCTTTGCACTGTTGTCCAAAGTTATCTCCCTCCTGAAATGCGACCATTCACCGGTTATCTTTTCTCGAGCTCCAGCTTGGATTGTGTAAATCAATCTTATTCAGTTCAGACCTGAAGTATGAGGAGGAGGAGGAGGAGGAGGAGGAGAAGAATAAGAAGAAGAAGAAGAAGAAGAAGAAGAAGAAGAAGAAGAAGAAGGGTTCGGCTATTGTGAAAAAGTTACTCACTCTAGCTGACCCACTTTGTATTTATAGTGAATAGGTAAAGTTACAAAAAAGACAGTATTGTCCCTTATAAGTGATGGGACACATAACTTAAACTTGAACAAAGAAGACCTTTCACTTTCAACTAGATAAACCAAAAGGACCAAAATACCCCTGTATTGTCGACACTAACACTCCCCCTCAAGCTGGAGAGTATACAGTTTGTCACATATGTAACCTACTCTGCCCCGAGACAGTCCCTTTGTAAAGAGATCTGCCCACTGGTTTCCTGAGCTTACATGAGATGTAGTTATCACTCCACTAATCATTTTTTCTCTTACAAAATGGCAATCAACTTTAATATGCTTTGTCCTCTCATGGAAGACTGGATTAGAAGAGATGTGTATAGCAACTTGGTTATCACGGCATAGTCTCATGGGTTTGTCAACTGAGAATCCCATCTCTTGTAGCAAATTATTCAACCATACTAGTTCACATGTAGTATGAGCCATAGCCTTGTACTCAACTTCAGCACTGCTCCTTGCCACCACTGTTTGTTTCTTGCTTTTCCAAGGTACTAGATTGCCACCAAGGAAAGTACAATATCATGTAATTGATCTCCTACCTAATACAGAACCAGCCCAATCAGCATCTGTATATCCTTCTATCTCAAGAGTTCCTCCACTCTTGTATAGTAGACCACGACCTGGAGCACCCTTCAGATACCTAACAATTCTTAAAACTGCTTCCCAATGAGGAATCCGAGGATGTTGCATAAACTGATTCACCATACTTACAGCAAATGATATATCTGGACGTGTGATAGTCAAATAGTTCAGTTTTCCCACCAATCTCCTGTACCTTCTAAGGTCATCAAATTCCTCACCTGCATCACCATACTTACAGCAAATGATATATCTAGCCGTGTGATAGTCAAATAGTTCAGTTTTCCCACCAATCTCCTATACCTTCTAAGGTCATCAAATTCCTCACCAGCATCCACACTCAACTTAGCATTTGGTTCCATAGGTGCCTCAGCTGGTTTAGCACCTAACAGCCCTGTTTCTTCAAGTAGGTCAATGACATATTTCCTTTGACATAGGTTGATTCCATGCCTTGACCTTGCAACTTCTATTCCCAGGAAGTACTTCAGCTTACCCAGATCTTTTGTATTGAATTGATCATGAAGGAAGTTCTTCAACCTGTCAATCCCATTACTGTCACTCCCAATTATGACAATATCATCCACATACACCACTAGCAAGATTTTCCCATCTTTTGAGTCATGGCTGAACACGGAATGATCTACCTGACACTGTTTCATCCCAAATTTCTTCACAACTTCACTGAATCTACCAAACCATGCACGTGGAGATTGTTTCAGCCCATAAATTGCCTTTTTAAGTCGACAAACCTTGCCATCCTCCCCCTGAGCAACAAACCCTGGTGGTTGCTCCATATAGACTTCCTCAACTAAATCACCATGCAGGAAGGCATTCTTGATGTCAAGTTGCAAGAGAGGCCATTCATACATTGTTGCTAATGAAATCAATACCCGTACTGAGCTAATTTTAGCCAAAGGAGAAAATGTCTCCATATAGTCCCCACCATACAACTGAGAATAGCCCTTCGCCACTAACCTGGCCTTTAATCGTTCCACACTGCCATTAGGAAGGTACTTCACTGTGTAGGCCCACTTACATCCAACAACATGCTTACCAGGAGGGAGAATAGTAAGTTCCCACGTGTTATTGTGCTATAAAGCAGACAATCCCTCTTCCATAGCTTGTCACCACCCTGGAGAGGTAAGGGCTTCCTGGACAGTTTTGGCAGTGGAAACAGAGGATAGCAAGGAGATAAAATGGCAATGGGAAGTAGAAAGGTGAGCAACTGAAACATAGTGAGAGATAGGATGAGATGTACAACTACGTTTACCTTTCCGCAAAGCAATAGGAAGATCAAGGTCTAAAGGAGGTACAACCATAGATCAAGGTCTAAACATTATGAATTTCAGCATGAAATTTTTGAAAAATGGAGAACAATTCACTGCGATCTTTCACAAGATAGAGCCATGTCATCCTTGAAAAGTCATCAACAAAAATTACAAAATGCTTATAACCATTATAGGACATTACTCTATTTGGACCCCAAACATCAGAATGAACTAAGGAAAAAGGACTCAAAACACGACTATCAACTCTTGGACTAAAAGAGACTATGGTGTTTCCCAAGCTGACACGACTCACAATCCAATGAGGAAAGATGACTTAAGGATGGAACCAGCAACTTTAAAGCCTTGAGAGATGGATGACCAAGTCTAAAGTGCATTGAAGAGGAGTAAGAGACGACTGAAATGCTATTGGCGGGCCACCACCATCAAGGTAATACAGTCCACCTGCCCCATGCCCTCCACCAATCTTCATCGCAGTCTTGAGATCTTTAAACACACAAGAAGAGGGATGGAGGTTATAGAATAGTTAAGTGACTTGGTTAATCTACTAACAGACGTAAGGTTAAACGGGAACTTGGGAACATATAAAACAAATGATAAAGATAAGGAGGTAAGATTAACATCACCAACACCACAAATGGGAGATGGAGACCCATTAGCAAGGGTAACTGTTTGGGATGTGGAAGATTGAGAAAGAGAAGAAAATACATTTGGAGTCCCAGACATATGATCCGAGGCTCCAGAGCCAATGATCCAGTGTGAAGGTTTGGAAGCCAAGCAAGCCATACCTGATTAGGCAAGAGTAGTTGGGTTCTACTGATATGATGTCTGAAGGAACTTCTCATATGCCTCACATGGTACACTCACCATCTCCTTCCCAAAAGCACCAGTAGATGTGGAGGGAGTTTGATCAATTTGTTGATTTTCACAAACTGTACCACTGCCACCAGTCACAGCATGGTTACCCCAAGTGTTGGGTGGACCATGTAAATCATAGTAGAAATTAATAGCATGCCCTCTTATCCACAGTATGTGCATTTTCTAGTTGCATTACTCCTTCCTCTACCACGACCCCCCCCCCCTAACTCTCAACCACCACTGCAGCCACCAGACCGATTAAAACATAGAACTACCTCGGTTTCTTGGAAACCCACGACCACCACCTCCACCTCTATTTCCACGACTTCCCCCTCTAGTCACCACAAAACCAGATCTGTCCGAGAAAGAAGAACCCCCCAAAGATGGGCAAACACTTCTTCAAGGGAGGGAAGAGCTGAACCCCCCAATATTTGTGCCCAAACAGGTTCATATTCAGCCTTCAGACCCACTAGGAACCTTGTCACATCAAGCTGCTCTCATTATTGTTGTTGAACCTGAACATCCAGAGTCAGAGGATGATATACATTAAGCTCATTT
The DNA here is from genome assembly GCF_055504915.1 of Nelumbo nucifera. Taxonomy (NCBI): domain Eukaryota; kingdom Viridiplantae; phylum Streptophyta; class Magnoliopsida; order Proteales; family Nelumbonaceae; genus Nelumbo; species Nelumbo nucifera. The sequence goes on along the minus strand of NC_142651.1, from coordinate 9,594,167 downwards.
CTGATATTCCTCATGCTTGCATAGTATTCCTCCAAGCTTTGGTTACCTTGCTTCAGATTAAAGTACTCTTGGTACAGCTAATATACCCTAGTAGTATTATCTTGGCTGGAGTAAAGTTTATTAGCATGGTCCCAGATTTCTTTAGTTGTATCTAGGAACATAAAATTCACTGATTTTAGGTTCCATGCTATTCCACAACCAGGTCATGATTTGTGCATCCTCCTGTTCCCAATCACTGAACCCTAGAGAATCAGAGGAGGGCTTCTCCTCTCTCACATGTTTTACCTTTTTCTTGACTTTTAAAAATACCTCCACAGATTTTGCCCATGGCACATAGTTCTCACCATTCAACTTAATAGATGTCATTTGAACATTTAGGTAATCTGGAGAAATCATAACACCTGTTTTATTGTCATTCCCATCTCCAGTCGATGCCATCTTAACTAATTCACCTTACTTCACAAAGAAATCACTGTTATAAACAAATTATTCACCTTCGAATATTCAGCACAACTTCATGCACCACCACAAAACCCTAACTCACTTTCAACACCACCAACTTCTCAAAATACACATCACACATCTACCCCACTCACTTTCAGCACCACCGACTTCTCCAAATACACATCACACACCTAATACAAGAGTTGTAATCACTCAGCCATTAAATCAAACACCTACACTGCACACTACAGAACCAATCACACACCTAATACAAGAGCTGTAATCACTCAACCATTAAATCAAACACCTGCACTGCACACTGCAGAACCAACCTGTACTCAACTGAACACTGTTCCACCAGAACCTGCTCTCTTTGTACCATCGAATAGAGAGCTTCCAACCAATCACCACAAACAACCACTGCACCACACACTAGAGGCATGAAGGCCTCCTACAGAGAAAAACGATCACTCCTTTGCAGCCTTTCCCCTAATCTCCCAGTAATTCTTGAGAAATCTGTGAAACCCTAGAAAAGAGGGCGATAAAAAAAACTGGGTAAACCAGAAAAAAAAAAACGAGAAGATCTGAACTTGTTACGTTCGCTCTGATACCATGTAAATCAATCTTATTCAGTTCAGACCTGAAGTATGAGGAGAAGAAGAAGAAGAAGAAGAGAAAGGGAAGAAGGGTTTGGCTATTGTGGAAAAGTTACTCACTCTAGTCAACCCACTTTGTATTTATAGTGAATAGGTTAAGTTACAAAAAGACAGTATTGTCCCTTATAAGTGATGGGACACATAACTTAAACTTGAACAAAGAAGACCTTTCACTTTCAACTAGATAAACCAAAAGACCAAAATACCCCTGTACTGTCGACACTAACAGATTGAAACCAGTTCAACCAAGCCAGTCCGTTGGTTGGTTTTCCCACAATTTGTATTCGGCGCTGGAGTAGCCCTTGTTTCCTCCATGTTTGAAGCTACGTGTTGGGCCTCCTCTAAACCCTCTGGGTTTAAAATACTAGTGTCCAGGGACTCTGGTGGTGACATTAGTGATCTATCGTGTCTTCTCCTACACCGCCTCGACCTACTCCCCCCTCTTCTACGGTCCAGATCGCTCCAACTTTTCACAACAACACCCCACTAACTTCTCACACAACTCTTCAAAATTCAAATTTTGAATGGGTATATTAATTTTAGTCTACCTGCCCTCTAACATTCTACAGATCAGATTTTCTATCTGACTTTTCTTTTTGCTCACTCTTTCCTTTTTGACGTCAGTGATTTCAGCTATCATCGTGTGCCCCTGTACCTCACCCGCAACTGCCCTCTCCGTCTCCCTGAGCTCACCCTCTTCTCCGGCACCGGTTAAGCTTCTTCCTTCCTCTCTAGTCACCACTTTCCCCTTCATTTTTTGGCTTACTTCCGAATCGATGTCTGAACCTGCCAAGGCCAAGTGGATCAGACGTTTCTCCACTAATAACGCTTGCCTTGCATCCTTCGTCTTTCTGCAGCATTTTGGAGGTATCTCCGGTCACAGGGTTACCACCACCATCTCGCTTTCTTCTAAGATGTTTGTTGTCGCCGGTGGGTAGCCCTTCCACTTTGCTTTAAACCTCACTCATTCTGTCGTTTCTTTTGCCTCCTGTGAGTTGTCCATTTCTACATACCCTCCACATAACTCTCCTATTTACCTAACCACTGCTTCACTCCAAAACTGTAAGGGAAGGCCAAATATTTTCACCCGATATTCATCACCGTCATTGAGTGGTTTTCCTTGCCCCTCAGAGTACACCTCCCATGGAACTAAGTGCATCACAGAACCTTCACCATTTTTCGCCCCTGTTTTCCATACCCTGAGTGTCTCTGCCTCATAGGGGAAGATAAATAGGAAGTTTTTCCCGTATAATATCCTTACTCTTACCCCAAAAGCTATGTTCCATTTTCTCGCCGCCCACTGTTGTAGTTTTGGAACCGAGTAAGATGTCTCCACCGAGCCTACCAGGCATGCTTTCAGGAACTTCTTCCTCTTTTCTTCTCCCTCCCTGTTTACTTCAACAAAAAAGTTTTTCCTTCCAACTTTTACTGTGGCTTCTCCCTCTTTCGTCCATTCCAGAGCTTTGCTTTCTCTGCAAAGGATTCCACTATTTGATTTTCCCCTTCCCTGTATCTTCTTCCCCCATTGCTGCCAAAGGGTTTTGACTTCTGGTAATATGCCTTCCTAGGGTAATTTCCACAGTGTCTCATCTCCCCTAAATGGGGTTTGTGCCAACCGAACCTCTCATTGATCATTTTCCACCGGTCGTCACCGTCTTGACACTGTTGGTTGTCTCTGCTAATACCGTAATGAGCTCACTCAGCCCCCTCCAAAAGGCTTGAATTTTAGGTGGTAAAGGCACGTATGGATACAGTATTAGATATGAAATTTACAATAGGAAATCGTTATACAGGTATCAAGATAACATTAGACCAGCACAAATTTGGCTGGAGAGAAGGAATCTTAAATTCACAACAAGGAGGTGAACCTATTGCTCTAGGATGCCTTCCAACTGAAGGTGAACTATTGTTCCCCCTTGTAAGCACCTATTTGTTACAAAGTTCTCTTGCTACTAATTCTTTCAAAAAAATGTAGCTTCATTTATTTAAGTGGAATACAAAGAGAGAAAACATCATGCTGATAACACCAAAACAATAATAAAACTAAAGTAAAAATATAAAAGTAACACAAAAAATAATACCTGCAATGCATATGTAAGACGTATGTTCTCCTCAATTATATCTTGCCTATAAGAGATAGCTTTTGATGCAGCATCAACAAGGTCCTGCTGTTGTTGATCAAATGCCTGGTTGAAAGCATTCAGTTTAAGAAATTGCCAATAAATTAACCAGAAACTAAGCAAGCTAAAGCAATTTCACCTACCAAACGCATATAAGCAATGCGCTTTTCCAGTATATTCTTCTCTTTGTGAATTTCTGCTTCCTGTCAGTGAAATGTACCTTGGCCAAGTTAACATGGAACCAAGCAATATGAAAGATACACCAACCTAGGCAATAGTAAAAAATTAAGTATGTCTTCTCACCTTGATAGAATATTCAGAAAGATGTTTCCTCAGCTGCAAGATCTCTTCTTCATGCTCCCGAACCTTAAGAATGAGGTCCTGTGGCAAATGTAGACCTCCGTCTATCAAGCATCACTACATGAAATTTCTGTTGTTTATTTCATACAAACAACTAATAAATAAAACCTGCTTCCAGACACTGTTTGAGTTATTTGACATTAGCCCTCGTCCAGCTGAGCCATATTCGGTGTCAAATTCACCTTCTCTTTGGTACCTATCATACGCATTAAACAAGAAAATCTAATAAACAAAGTTGTATGTGGTCATATTAGCTAGTTTTCCAATATAATGTGAGCAATAGGGAATACTCAAGTGATGCTTTTTACATATCTGATGTGAAGATACCTGCTTGGAGAAAAGGATCTTGAATCTAATTGGGAAAATTGAGAGAAGCCAGCATTATCTACAGCTGCCTGCCCCCTAGGAAGTGCCTTCAAATTTCCATTTACCTTGCTGCCCTCGGAGTAATGTTGACTTTCTGCATGATTTTGTGAGGCATGATCCTCAGTTTTTGCCATTAAATTTTGATGGAGAGCTAGAGTGCCCTGTGAATAAAATGAGGTAAATTATCTATCCGTCTACTCATACCTTCTTGGCTCATTTCAGAAGTAAATGATTGACATGCTCTATAAGGTCCATGGATATGCTTGCCTCTCTCTGAATGAGGTCCAATAACTGTTGAATCATCTGGTTTCTGATAAAATGACACAACTAGGATTTATTAAAATATAACTTCAGGGAAAGAAAAAGTTAGTCACACAATGAAATGTTCTCATTAATTTACGAGTTTTACATTAAGTATGTTCTTGCTCCATCCAAAACAAAGTATGCTTCTAAAGAGACACTTTTTGTTTGTGCAAGTGCTCTCTCAATATTGATGCTTGTAATTATCTTCCTTTCATTAGTGTAAGTTCAATTTTTTACTATTGAAAAGGGACTTGCATATATTCTAAACTGTAAGTTAAATTGCAGTCAAATATTAATTCCTCTATAGCAATCAGAAAATAACAATTGCACTTACATATTTTTCTAGTTCTTGGTCCCTCTTTTGAAGTTCATTCCTCAAGCGGTTATTCTCTTCCACCTACAAAAAATGTGATGCAATATAACTGATGATAGTCACCACAAGCAACACAAACATATATAAAAGCTACAGCATGAATACATGATTAAACTTAGAATGATTTACCAAAAGAAGATTAACTTCAATTACATACAGTGAAAGCATATCAGTGGTTATACAAGTAATGCAATAGTTCACAAATTCAAACTACAGAACAATGATTACCAATATAAAAAGATTGGTGAGGTTATTTGGCAAACAGAGAAACTATATCCAACCACTTGACCAACAAATTAGCTACAAATCAATCACTTACACAATGAAGATAGTTTTAAAATGGTGTTTCTACGATGAAGATAGTTTTAAAATAAAATTCAGATACAGGTATACAATATTATTTAGTTGCAAACGTATATAATCTGGTAATGCAGACATGAAATATTTTTCATCTATAAAAAGTTTTACTAGTTAAAAAATAAACAAAAAATGTCTTTTTTATTTTTCGGGAGGGAGCAAGAGAATATGATGAGATCGTGAAACAAAAACAAAAAAGTATTTTTTCTTTCTTCTTCAAATAAAAAAAAAAGGCAGAACCTTTCTCTCTTGGGGGATCCATAAAAAGAATGAAGTTATGTTAGTAAAAACAGAAGGTGAAAGGATAATTCTCAAGTTGGCATATGATGAATGAAAATGTGTTGGGGTTACACCAAATTGAGATTGAGGGAGACTCCAAATTGTTGATTGAGTGGCTGCAATCTGGTAAGTTGGGAGCCTGGATTTATAGACAACCCATAAGGGAAATCCACAATATAACAAGGGAGATCGGTGCATGCTTCAAATGGACAAGGAGATCAGCTAATGGTTTAGCTGACACGTTGGCTAAACAAGGGACTGTGAGGGAGAGTATGTTCTGGGCAGTTTTGTAAGAAAGATTACTGGGGGCTCAACACCTACTTAGGGGTTGACAGCTGTACTTAAATCTGGAAAGTTATTTTTAAAGTCATTTAATGAAGTTACCGTTTCCAATAAAAAAAAATGAAAATGTGTTCTGAGTGGCTTGGTATTTATTGTATCAAGTTGGCTAGATATTTAGCAGCCAAAATGAAATTTTTTTCGACTGTGTCCTTAGATCAGTCAACCCTTGACTTCTTAGCAAGTGAAGGAGTTTGGAAACTGAAGCTTTTTCAGGGACCTTCCATGATGCAATAACTTTTGTACTTATTTCTGGATTCTTTATTCATGTATGGTGAAGTGTCTAGGTTTATGTGACAAGGCTTCTTCTCCTTTGCAAATGCACTTATTTTCCCCAGTAATAAAGTAAAATGTTACCACCAAGAGAAAAGAAAGAAAAAAAAGGAGTTTATTAGATAGAATTTCCTAGAGAAATAAGTAGAAGGCAGACAAGGCCCATGAAGATGGAATCACTGTTGATATTACCAAACGACACATCTGTTCCACCAACTGAGAACCCTAAACCAGCTCACTCATCACAAGACCCCCCTCCCCCCAATGACTATCAGCAATTTATCAATGTCATGGACTCTATCGGGCAACTAGAGATCAACTTAGCTGATTAGTTTGGGCAATGAAAAGGCAATTGATTTCACGTACTTGCTTACTATTTATCTTCAATGTCACTCCAAGGAAACCTAGGAAGTGCATCTCCTAGTGATGCTAGGTTTCACTCGTGATCGTGATGGTGGCTGATTTATTAATGTTAGAGTTAGCCGAATAAGGGTAGATTAGTCAACTCACCTTGGTTAAGTTATGAGCTTATGTGGCAGTCTTATTAGAGGTTCTCTGTCCCATACTTAAGTAGGGGCAGTTTAGTCCTTGTACATTTAATTAGAGCCTAATCACTATTAAGAGGTCGACTGATAGGGTTTAGCTATCAGGTTCGACAGTTCTTTCATCTTCTTCTTCTTCTCCTTCTCTTTCTTCTTCTCCTTACTGGTTCGGACTACTGTAGCAACAGTAGAAACATGGTATCAGAGCAAGGTTCGTGACCTGTTTCAGTTTGTGACAACTTCAGTTCGTGCTTCAGTTCTCTCCTTTTCTTCTCTGGGCTGTCAATGGAGAAAAGTGGTTCGTCCCAGGCCTGAAACATCTCAGCTCTTCTTTTTTTTTTCTGGTGCGCAGAACCTCCTTTCCTAAGAAAACAACTTCAGCAGTGAATGGTTGGCTGAAGCTCTCAAACGAAGGTTGGTTATCTCTTCTCTTTGTGCTGTTGGTATTTCTGGGTTGGTTGTTGCCCTGGTTCTTGGAAAATTTCCAAGAACAGGCTGTGTTTACAGTGACCAAATGGTGTAAGGGCTGCTGCTGGTGGCCGAATGGTGTAGGGGCTACTGTAGGTGGCCGAATGGTGCAAGATGTAATGCAATGGTACTAGTTGAGTTCTTGTTGGTCTTGTGGTGCCCTCTTAAAAGCGTTAAAGCAGGTCTGTATTGTGTGACAGCTATGGCTGTGTGGTGGTGCTTGTGATGCACAAACTCTGTTGAGTAGTTGTAAGAGAGCTTGCATGTGGTTAGTAAGTGCTGAATTAATGTCGGTGTAGTCTGTGTTTTTTTGTGAAATCAGTAGTGGTGTGGATAAGAACAAAAGCGTGTGTATCTATCATTGTGTTTAGGGGCTGCTGTAGGTTCTGGAACATCAAACTCTTGACAGCAGCACTTAGTTGGTGATTGGGAAGTCAGATTAGAGGCAGCATTGAAAGAGTATCATGGCAGCAATGGGAGATGGCTGTAGTGATCAGAAACCTAGTGTGGTGGTTTCCTCTGACTATCTAGGTGTACAGATGACCTCAATTAAACTGAATGGTGAGAACTATGTTCCATGGGCCAAGTCGGTGGAAGTTTTTCTCAAGGCAAAGAGAAAAGTGAAGCATGTGAAAGAAGATAAACCACCGGCTGACTCTCCAGGGTTTGATGATTGGGAACAGGAGGATGCTCAAATCATGACATGGCTATGGAACAGTATGGAACCCAAAATAAGTGCCAACTTCATGTTCTTAGATATAGCTAAGGACATATGGGAACATGCCAAGAAGCTGTATTCTGGGCAAGATAATACTACAAGGGTATATCAGCTCTATCAGGAGTACTTTGGTCAGCAACAAGGAAATAAAACCCTAGAAGAGTACTATGCCAGTATGAAGAACCTCAGAAATGAACTCAATGTCTATCATTGAGTACTTTGGTCTGCAACAACTAGATGTCACAAGGTTCTTAGTGGGGTTGAAATTAGAGTATGAACCAGTTAGGGCCCAAATATTGGGGGGCTCTACCCTTCCTACACTTGAGGAAGTGTTTGCTCGGCTTCGCAGGATTTCTTTGGGACAGACAAAGAATCCCACACAGTCTGATAGATCAGTTTTTGTGACAGCCAGAGGAGGTGGACGTGGTACAAAAGGGGGAGGACATGCCTCCCGAGGAGGTCGTGGTGGTTCCATATTTGGCCGTGGTGGTGGTCGTGACTCAGGGGAGGCCGTGGCAAAGAAAAAGGCAGCTGTACAAGGAAGTGTACCCACTATGGCAGGGAAGGACATTCGATAAATTTTTGTTATGATATCCATGGCCGCCCTCCCTCTAAATGGGCCAATCATGCTGTTGCTGGTGGGGTTGATGTCAGTGATAATCAACAGGCAGACCTAACTCCTTCCACATCTACATCTATTTCCGGAAGGGAGATGGTGAGTGTACCGCGTGATGAGTATGAGCGGTTCCTTCAGTCCACTTCACAGCACACTACTGCTACTCTTGCCCACTCAAGTATAGCTTGCCTGTCATCTAAAACCTCTCCTTGGATTATTGCTCTGGAGCCTCTGATCACATGACCGGGACTCCAGGTGTGTTCTCTTCTCTCTCTGAAACTTCCACATCTCAAACTGTTACCCTTGCCAATGGTTCCTCCTCTCCCATTTGTGGTGTTGGCAATGTTGACATGGCTTCTCTTTCTTTATCATCTGTTCTATATGTCCCTAAGTTTCCATTCAATCTTATGTCTGTTAGTAAATTAACCAAGATTCTTAACTGTTCTGTTACTTTTTTCCCTTCCTCTTGTGTTTTTCAGGATCTCAAGACGGGGAAGAAGATTGGTGGGGGGCATGAAGGTGGTGGATTGTATTATCTTGACAGTGGTGGATCGTCAGTTGCACTTCAGACTTCACTCACTCCTCTATAGTGGCATTGTCAACTGTGACATCCTTCTCTCAAGGCACTCAAGATACTAGTTCCGTCTTTGAGTCATTTGTCAGTGTTACAGTGTGAGTCGTGTCAGTTTGGGAAACATCGTCGTGTTTCCTTCAGTCCTAGAGTTGAAAGTCATATGTTGAGTCCTTTTGCTTTGGTTCATTCAGATGTTTGGGGCCTGATCAAAATAGAGTCTTATAATGGTTACAAGTATTTTGTCACTTTTATTGATGATTGTTCAAGAATGACGTGGATTTATTTAATGAAAGAAATGAGTGAATTATTTTCTACTTTTCAAAAATTCCATGCTGAAATACGTACACAATTTGGTATTCCAATCAAAGTTCTTCATTCAGATAATGGTCGTGAATATTTTCTTACTTCCTTTCTTAGAACAGCATGGCATCATTCATCAAACTTCATGTGACTCCTCAACAAAATGGGGGGCTGAACGGAAGAACCGTCATCTCCTTGAAACGGCTCAGTCTATTCTTCATCATATGAGTGTTCTAAACGGTTTTGGAGTGATGTTGTACTTACTGCGTGTTTCCTCATTAATCGGATGCCCTCCTTTATTCTTCATGGTCGGTCTCCCTTCTCTATCTTGTTCCCCACCTTGTCTCCCTTTCCATTAACACCTCGTATCTTTGGTTGTGTGTGCTTTGTTCACAATCTGAGTCCTGGAATAGACAAGTTGGATGCACGCTCCATTAAGTGTATCTTTCTTGGCTACTCTCGGACTCAAAAAGGGTACAAGTGTTACAATCCCATTACTCGGAAGTGCTATGTCTGTCCTGATGTCACCTTTTTTGAGTTTGTTCCCTTCTTCTCAGGAACTAAAGCATCTTCATCTCCACCTTTACTTCCTCTTCCTCTTCCGGTCAATGATCCCGTTCCGGGTGTTCCTGTTGGAGTTGACTCGTCACCTCATCCAGTGTATACACGTCGAACGACACCAGCCCCTCCTCCAGCTTCTACCTTGTCCGCGGATCCTGTCGTTGCTCCTGTTGCTGAACCCTCAGGACTTGATCTACCCATTGCCTTACGGAAAGGTAAACGTAGTTCTACTCTCCATCCCATTTCCAATTTTGTTTCAGTATCTCGCCTTTCCGCCTCACATCGCCAGTTTGTTTCACTATTGTCATCTATTTCCATACCTAACAATGTCCAAGAGGCTCTTAGCTCACCTGGGTGGAGGCAGGCAATGGAGGAGGAACTCTCTGCTAAGCATACTCACACGTGGGAGCTCACTACTCTTCCTCCTGGTAAGCATGTTGTGGGTTGTAAATGGGTGTATACTGTTAAATACTTCCCAGATGGTAGTGTGGAGCGTCTGAAAGCCAGACTTGTTGCTAAAGGTTATTCACAGTTGTATGGAGTGGACTATATGGAGACCTTCTCTCCAGTGGCTAAGATTAGCTTTGTCCGTGTGTTAATTTCCCTGGTAGTTATGTATGATTGGCCCCTATTTCAACTTGACATAAAAAATGCCTTCCTTCACAGTGACCTTATAGAGGAGGTATATATGGAGCAACCACCTGGGTTTGTTGCTCAGGGGGAGGCTAGTAAGGTGTGCAGACTGAAAAAGACAATTTATGGGTTGAAACAATCGCCTCATGCTTGGTTCGGGAAGTTTAGTAAAGTGGTGAAGAATTTTGGAATGAAACAATGCTAGGTTGATCACTCAGTGTTCAGCTATGACTCAAAAGCTGGAAAGATTTTATTAGTGGTCTATGTGGATGATATTGTCATAACTGGCAGTGACAAATTGGGGATCGACAAACTAAAGGTCTTTCTGCAAAATCATTTTCAAACAAAAGACCTTAGGACATTGAAGTATTTCTTGGGTATAGAAGTTGCTAGATCAAGACAAGGTGTAAACCTGTGCCAAAGAAAATATGTTCTCGATCTATTGGACGAAACAGGACTGTTAGGTGCAAAACCGGCTGAGACTCCTATGGAACCAAATGTTAAGTTGAGCAGTGATATAGGGGAAATATTTGATGATCCTGGAAGGTATAGACGACTAGTGGGGAAGCTGAACTATTTGACTATCACGAGACCAGACATCTCCTTTGCAGTCAGTGTGGTGAGCCAATTTATGCAGAACCCTTGTATATCTCACTGGGATGCAGTTCTTAGAATTGTAAGATATCTGAAGGGAGCTCTGGGCCATGGGCTATTGTATAAACCAGGAGGAAAACTTGAAGTAGTTGGGTACACGGATGCAGATTGGGCGGGCTCTGTGTCTGATAGAAGATCTACTACAGGTTACTGCACATTTCTTGGAGGAAATCTTGTGACGTGGAAGAGTAAAAAGCAGACGGTTGTGGCTAGAAGCAGTGTTGAAGCCGAGTACAGAGCCATGGCACACACTACATGTGAATTAGTGTGGTTGAGGAATCTCCTACAAGAAATCGGGTTCCACATGGATAAACCTATGAAGTTGTACTGTGACAATCAAGCTGCGCTCCATATTTCATCCAACCCTGTTTTTCATGAGAGAACAAAGCACATAGAGATTGATTGCCACTTTGTGAGGGAGAAGGTTCTTACTGGAGAGATAAGCACAGAACATGTAGGCTCAGGTGATCAGTGGGCAGATTTGTTTACAAAAGCCTTAAGCTCAGGGAAAGTGAACTATATATGTAACAAGCTGGGATTATATGACATATATTCTCCAGCTTGAGGGGGAGTGTTAGAGTTAGCCGAATAAGGGTAGATTAGTCAACTCACCTTGGTTAAGTTATGAGCTTATGTGGCAGTCTTATTAGAGGTTCTCTATCCCATACTTAAGTAGGGGCAGTTTAGTCCTTGTACATTTAATTAGAGCCTAATCACTATTAAGAGGTCGACTGATAGGGTTTAGCTATCAGGTTCGACAGTTCTTTCATCTTCTTCTTCTCCTCTTCTTCTTCTTCTCCTTCTCTTTCTTCTTCTCCTTACTGGTTCGGACTACTATAGCAACAGTAGAAACAATTAACTACCATTGTCATTTTGACTCAATGACCAAACTTGCCTCATCATTTAATTTACGTGTTGTGCCCTTTAACTCCATTTTTTAATATCCATCTATCTTCAATATAAGCAGATTCAAACAGAAAATATGTGAAAAGGAAAGAAATTTAAAAATTAAAAAAAAAAAAAACATTTGGATGGGTGCCAAGATTTTTTTTATCAGTAAGAGATGAAATTTTATTGATATTAAAGACACGTACAATGTCTACACCATGGATGCAAACATTGTAAAATTTATAAGTAGAGGAAATAAAACAAAGCAGAAAATTTTGATCCAGCTCCATCAAGAGCCCCAACCCATAACATTATCAGTTTTATCCCAACGAGTATTGACCCCACCTTAATTCCTGTCTATCTATCAATCTATGCCTTCACGGGCAAGGGAGTCAACCAAAATGAGTTAGCTAACAAAGGGACCCAAATCACTTCTTCTTGTACATTAACACAAAGTAAGAGCAACTGTCCTTTCACTGTGAATTTTTAGTTACAATTTTTTTTTTGTATTTAAAAAAATTAAAGCAGAGTCGGATTAAATCCGAATCCGATCCGAGTCCATTAGAATTAGAATTCAAATCTGAAGTTTTCAAACCCAATCAGATTTGGATGCAAGTTTTCAGTAATCCGATCGAAATCCAATTCCATTACAATCCTATTTGCCTTGTGTTTGGTATAAAATTACTGTGTTTGGTATTAAAAAAAAAAAAGGTAAGGAAATTTATATAAACCCTCCCCTTCATTTCCCATTTTTTTCTTTCGAATCAAACACATCCTAAATGAAAAAAAAAAAAAACAAAAAACTTATTATCTTTCAAATATCTATCCAAACTGACGATTGCATGCAGGGTTCACTGTACAATTAAGAACATTTGCTTGCTTAACCTACCATAACAAGTATACTAAATTGCCCAGGCTATTATTGAACTGCAAAAGCAAGAATTACACCCAACTGCAGATAATTCAGGATAGTCTTGAACGTTAAGCAAACCAAATATGTACAAAATAAGACAGAGCAAGCCTTATAAATAGAGCTCAGTTTTCAATAACGCTTTAAAGTCAACCTTCATTTGGGGGGTGGGAGAGCATCACAACCCTCATGTAGAAATGGACTTTAAAAATGGGGAAATTTAAAAAGAAAATGGCGACGAGCTAATAGAAATCGTCGAAAAATCGACAAGTTAACCTGTTGCTTGATGGTGTCCTCAGCGGCTTGAACTGCCTTCATGATCTGTACCAAGTGTTCCATCGAAGAATCGTCGACACCCAATCTCGAGAACCTGTTAACTAAGCCTCCGATTCCGTTCTCCATCGCAGGGTTCCACTGGGATCGAGTCTCTTGAGTGTAAACTAATTGGCCCTTAGTGCTTCCTCTGTAATCTGCCATTACTAGAAAACGAAGGGATTCAGCTTCATTAAGGCAGCTCTACCAAGTCCAGTAATATGAGATAAAAACGATTGAAACCGAGGTAGATGTTAAGCACGAGGTTCATGGAACTTGCAGATCGATATGAACTTAGATGATTCAAACCCTCTGGAACAAGTAAATGTGGAAACGTGAACAGCGGGCTTTGAGTAGTATTAGTGTTCCTCCGCGAGAACTTTCTTTGTGATGTCCGATTGGCAAATTTCTGGGGGGATCCTTCTCTGCTTCTTTATTTTCTTTTCATGATTTAAATCTCTTTTCTTTTTTCTTCTTTTCTTTATCTGTTTTCTTTTGTTTTTCCCCTTTCTTCGGTCTTCTACGCGCGCGAAACGGCTCCAGCCTCCAGACAGTCGTGACCCATGAATCCGAGATTGCTTGGTTAGGAGATGATCAGTTGAAGACTTTGCTCGTGTCAAACCTCAAAACAACTCAAATACTGTCGTTATCATGGAGCAGCTGATGATAAGGTATGGTTATCCTACCGATAGTATTCTTATATTTTTAGTTACAAACCGTCGATACTTCCTGTGAAAATCTAAGATGCAAAATATTCCGATTTGATGATTTTAGGCCAAAGACGATAGGTCTAGATTGACTTTTTATCAAACTCTGGAAATATACCGGCATGTTTGCAGTAATAAAAGGACAAGTCGTCGCAGTAATGATGATGATTTTATCTGGATTGGTGCTGTCAAAGATAAAAACGGATGAAGCGCAGAGAGAAAGGAAGTCATGAAATAGCACAATTGCATGATTTTTTTTTGGTATTTTACAATTGCATGATTTCATCTGCGGCTAGAGCCCTAGGTAGGGTAGGTATTACATCACTAAACTGATTCTTTCGTTATAATTCTGTGATAAAATAAATAAAGCAACTTTTAGCTGTTCATCTGGCTGTGGAATTAATGATGTGGTTCTACGCCAATATTATAACTGAACGTAACTGAACGACTTAACTGTTCAGTGGGATGTGGAACTCAGCCAGCCCGCGGCTAAAGTGTTCAGCTAATCCGAATTCAAATAAATGAGATGTTGAATGATTATGGGGTAATGTATTTTTATGATCAGTGTGAAGTGTTGTTATTGGTTGATTAATTCACAGCCTGCTGAATAGCAAAAACATTCAGTTAATCATATATAGGGTAAAAGACGATAAGTTGAAGTTGCTGAACTATAACTTTTTATTCTTTGTGCTTTAATGCATAAAATAGTAATATTTAAAAGTATAGTAATGTATCCAACTTCAGTAGAGAGGTTTATCAGAAAGTGGTGTCTATTTTCAGATCAGCCCGGACCGGACCCATGAGCTGGCTCTGAAAGACTTGAACTATGTTGACCAATATTAATCTTTCTTTTTACCAAAAAATGAAAAAAAAAAAAAACTTCAGCTTCAACATTTAAGGAGCTAGCAGCCTCCTTAAAACCTTATACCAAGGTTTTTAAAATCGATTTGGACAATAAACCGGTCAAGGGTCCAATTTCTAAGTCGAATAGTTGGCCCGTTTTGAAAAAAATAATAAAAAACAGTCAAAAACGTTGAATAGTTTAAATGGTTTAACCGTTCGGGTCAATGATTTATTGACCAATTCAACATTTTTTTTGGCAAAAATCCAGTTTTGGAGAAAAATGGAACTGATCAGCTAATTGGTTCCCAGTTTTTCCAGTCCGACCATCCGGTCCAGTTTTGAAAGCCATGCCTTATACACTATATGACCAAGCAATAAACTTTTTCAGTTCAGCCATCTCAACTCTTGGAATTCCTAAAATTTGAGTTTTTCAGTTCAACCATTTCAGCTGTTAAAACTCTCTTGAAATTTGTAAAGCTCTCCTCTAGTTTATAAGAGAACTTAAACATCCACTATAATTTTAAACTATTAAATTCGGATGGTTGACCATTGACCTAAAAATTGATTGTTAAAATGGTTTCATTTTCAAGCTATTTTTTAAAACCTTGCCCTATAAAACGATGCCAGTGGACAAATAATTTCATTTGCATGTAATATCATGTTTACCTTATAATATTAGTTCAAATACTCAATTTTACCCTTTGATGATTGAAAAAAAAAACAATTCTTTTTAAATAAAAAAGACAAAAAAAATAAATTTGAACTTCCTGTTCACGTATTCAACTAAAATTTAAACAAACTCACTTGCAATATAATTACTTATTCATTTGGAAGATTAAAGATAAAGAGGCAAACTCATGTGTTTCCTCTCTAACAGATTTAGCTTGTTCCGTGTGACGATCTTGGTTATTTCTTATGAAACAAGGAAAAAATGTAAAAAATGAGTGGAAGGTTTCTTTGGTGGTCATCTACGTACTTCAAGCAGTATCAAAATTGGGTTCTTCTAATTCTAAGTCTACACTTTGGACTTATATCTTGAAAACTTAAAAATATTGAAACAAGGAATAAAGGATTTAATTTTCGTTGCTGTATTAAACAAGATATCCAAGATCTGTGATAAGATACACACCATCAGGCATCAACATAACACGATCAGGGACGAAAAGCCACCATAAGCCTTCCCTTATGTTACATGAGATGAACGTTCCAACCAATTGACTGGCTTCTTGGAATCCTAACAGTTAGGAAATGGGGTTATGGAAACTTAGAGGATAAGATCTGAAGCATGTCTTAAGATATTATCTTTAGAACATTATTTGCCCCACTCAGTTTTACTGAGTTTTCTGTTGGGTTATAGATAAATTTGTTTAGAAGATATAACAAATACTTGAGCGAAAATCTGCAACTAACAAAGTTGAAGTTTTTGAATAAACTTTTTGTAAGACAGTAAGAGGTTGAATTAAGAGAAACAATAATGATTTTTTAAAAACTTGTGTTAATTTGCTTGATTCACTCCTTGAATAATTTATGAAGAGTTATAGAGTAGAGGAATGTGATGGTTCAGAAAAAAATTTTTTGAAAAATCACAAATTTGACTGCTAAAAGGTAATTAATAGTAATGATTATTAACTTTAAATAGTACCTCTTGATCACACCCGATCGAATCGTGACAGGTGAAACATCAATGGTCAACCTTGCATCAAAAGTCAAAGTTGCCTTATACCGACTACCACGTAGGTGTGAGCAAAGTGCGCCTCATTGTGTCATATACATGCACGCATGCGCGTTGCACGATAGCAAGCCTCCATATTCTTCTTATATTTCTAAGAAGTGTAAATAAACTCTTATTTAAAAACTCAAAACTTAATTTAACAAATTTTCAATGTAAAACAAGTTGAAAACTGATTTTTATGTATAAAATATTTATCAAAATACATGTGAAGGTGTATTTTTTTCATATAATTAACCAATCAAACCCTATTAAATTTCATATTTAATGAGATTAAAATCCAACAACAAACACTACCGATTGTTGCAACTGGGATTTCATCACTTTCTTGCCACCCCAAAACCAACTGCGCTTGTGCCACTAAACTCCTCATTTACGAAATTAGCTTCCACTTCCACAGCATATGCCGACATGCACAGCGATCTCCTATACCTCCAAACCTTGGTCTTCACTGAAATCACTAATCTCACAGGCTCCATCCATCCATCACAAAACTTCATGTCTCACTTATGGGTTTTCATTTATTTAATCGCAGGCGCTTTCAGAGCATACTCATGTATAAAACTAATTAAATAAGATATTGAAAATTTGACGCTACATATTTACCTGTTTTTGTTGTCATGCATGCAGCATGCATGTGTGTTTTCGTACTGATTACAATGCTTTTTACGTACTGATTTCTCACATTCAATGGTTCATTTTTAAAATTTCTCACATTCACCAATTACAATGCTTTTTGTACTGATTTCTCACATTCAATAGTTCATTTTAAAACTCAAAGGATAAAACTGCATTTATTTCATAATTCTGTCAAATTAATATAACGGGTATCTTATTTTGATAAGGGAGATTTAAATGCTTTTTGATAAACCTTAGTTAATACATACGCTTGGTCATAAACAGGGTTACTGTACAATTCAGTTTTAATAACGGAAATTGTCTAAAACTTACCATGAGTTTTTAAAGTTTTTCTTAAACTCATCACAGATTTTCAAAATGTCTAAAATTCACCATGTTAGTAAGTTTTTATTTTCCAAAATTCACCTTCTGTTAATGCACCGTTAATGCTTCTTAACAGAGGTGTCCATGTTAGCATAAATAACAAATTTCATGACCAAATTACCCTCGAATGGTTAGTTAGAGGAAAAATGGTCTGTTTCAGTTTTTAATTTTCCTGTTTTTTCTTTTGCTTTTTTTAGTGTTTTGTTATGATTTTCAATATTGTTTATAATTTATGTTTTTTTTTACATTTTTCTATTTTCTATAATCTATAAACTTTCCTGTTTTTTTTGTTATTTATTTGCAATTTCTATGTTTTTCTATAATTTTTTGTGTTTTTTCTACAATTTTTTATTTTTTACTTTTTTTTCATTTTCTATAGTTTCTATAATTTAAAAATAATTTTTTATTTTGTTTGTAATTTTTATAATTTTTATATTTTTTGTAATTTCTATGTTTTTATGTATTTTATATTTGAAAAATATTTTTTTGAACTTTTTCCTTTTTTCATGTCTAAATATTAAAATGGTAATATATTAACACCCGTTAATTTATTTTGTATATACTTTATTTTTTCTATGAAGGTTAAAATGGTAATATATTAACACCCGTTAGTCTGTTTCATGTCAAGTTAGTGACATGATGAGTTTTAAACATTTTGAAAAGTTGTGATGAGTTTTAAGATAAATGTTGAAAACTCATGGTGAGTTTTAGACAATTATTTGGTAGCTTTCGTTTATTAAATAAACATTTGTACTTGATTTGTCTTCAAAATTGATAAAAGTATTTGATAAACTATTTATAGACAATTAGGCATCATCAGGCACTATTATGCACCACATCAGCGGATCAGTGAATAAACGCTCAACCGTTGGGGGAAACATTAAAAAGAAACTTCCCCCAACAATTAGTACATACATAAATCAAAACCCAATTTCATGAATATCAATGCATACAAATTAATATGATGGAAAAAATGCTGATTTGACAATGACATGGCATAGTTTATCACGAAATGCCCACGAAACAAAACACACGCATTATCAATCAATCGTATCTTAAAAACTGATAATCAATCAGGTGGTTATTTATAAAATTCATACCCCTTCCGAATCATGTCTTTCTATATAATATAGATTTTTGCAGTCACATGAATAATGACGTGATGTTTAACCATGGCATTAGCATGAAGATGGTCACTCAACATGATTCCAAATATGGAGAGATGTGGGTTCAAGCCCACGTAACTACAAGCTCTTAGTGAACCTCATGTGCACCTTCCTCTTTGTCCACCCCTTTAATTTCTTTGTAGGTTGACTTTTTCAATATTAGATGATCAACTTATTCCAACTTGGACGATCTATAGCTTACGGTAGTTGAATCACTATTTGAATTGAACTTTTAAAAGAGTGAAGTAAAATTGGAACTTTTTTTTTTTGTTTTAATTTGCAAGTTGAATGAGGTTAGAAGGGGTTGGGAGTATGCGAAAAAAGCCAAGGGTTGAAGTTGCATTAAATGATTTAAGTGTCAACAACTTAACAGTGGATGTGGCACTAAATAGAAATGAATGGTGTTGCACTGTTTTGAAGTTTCATGTATATGACATGTTATGAATGTAGGCTAAAAGAGAACTTGAAATCAAGTTTGGTTGTTCAGCACTTAGTGCTTATTTATTTGTGTTGATCATAGACGAATTGATCGGTACACAAATAGGAGGGCCCATTGTGCATGTTGCCCGTTAATAATATTGTTATAATTTGATGAAACTAATAAATGATTAGATGCACATTTAAATTTATGGACAAATACGTTAGAAGCATCAACAACAATAAAAATAATAAGTAGAAGTGTAAATTAGGGTACATGTTGTTTAAGATTGATAATCAAGATATAACTCAATGTAACATTTTTTTTCTAATACCATAATTTGGTAATTCATAACAAGGTAATAATTGAGTAGGATGTTATAGTATAGAATTAAATAGATAATATCATAATAAGACAAAGATGTTACAAATATATTATTTAAGAAATATATAAGTTTATTGTCAAATTGTAAATTAAAAAGGAGGAAATTAAATCTATGATACCAGAAAGAAAGACACGATACTCAAAATAGGTTGGACCAATGAAAACACCTTTGTGAATTTTGATAAATACAACTGATGAGGGCGAATTTGACCCTCCAATGATATTGTGACACATGACACCTTGGAACAACTGGGTGACACCTAGAATCACTTAGGCAACAACTTAGCCAAGATGATGGTATCCCGAACTGACGACCTAGCACAGGCACTGGCCTAGTGACCAACCTTTATGCCGAACTAGCGACCTAACTAGTAGGATAGCAGCTCAGCCTGACACGATAAGTCCGCAACGGATCAAGCTCGGATAACCAGACCACCTTGGGACAATTCTACCTCGGGACGAGTATACCTCGGTGCAAGGTCACATCAGGACCACCTCGGTCCCAAGGCACTTCGGCATTCGTATCAGGTCGGATCTAAAGAGCACGAGCTCAAGCAATGCTGACCGACCACCGCATGGAAACCTCGGAGATCTCATCACCGTACCCCATGTCTTGTGGGATCATGCCTTGTAACGGTTAGGATTTCACCCACTCCCCGATTAAGGCGGAAATGGCAACCTTACCGGTTGGTGGCATTATCCCCAACTAACATGGAAACAGATCCTATCACAGCGGGGATCCAGGAATTACTCCACCAAACCCGCGAGGTCTTCGGTATATAAAGCCCTCACCCCCTAGGGGTGGAGAGAGACGTAACCTCTGCTCTCTAGCTCTCTCACAATCTAATATCATTTTCAGCTCGCAAACTAAGTGCTAACTTAAGCATAAAAAAAACCCCGCTGGATAAACAATCCCGGGTTCTCTGGTTCATCTCTTGCAAGTTCATCGAGCCCATCGTTGTTGGTAGCCAAATCATCTCCTGTAAAGAACAGCCGGATTGCGCTACATCAACAACCTCATTGGTTACCACTTTTATGATCCGATTCATTGGTTACAAGTTTTCATGGTATTGGTTTGATTATGATGACAAAAAAGGCATAATAATGAAATCAAAATTCCTCAAATATCACATTTTTCTATAATCCAGATCTTTTCCAAACAAAAAACACCGTCTACACAATATTCAGACGTACATTGAAAATGTCTCCATACATGTATGTTAATTCAAAGAAAAATGTTCCATGGTTATGATTTCAGAGTTTATGCAGAGTTTTTACTTTCAGGAGATCTTGTGGTGTATTTCCTTTTGTGACATTTAGTCCTGACATGACATTATTCGACCTAAGTTTCTGCATCTAATCAAAGTGTGATTGAGGTCAATCCAACTATGTTCACAACACTGATTCCTAGCATACTAATATTCTTGCCGAACTATGCTTAACTTCAGACTTATATCGGATCCGAATTCGATGCATTAATGATAGCATATCCCCTGTTTGACAACACTGATCGTGCTTCAGTTCGGTACACCCACTTTTCCGTACAGTCATTAGTCAAATAATGAATGAACGATGAAAATACAAGTTGACGCACAATCGACGACTATTCATATTGCTTACAAGAGATTGAGTTGCGTTTATCATAATAAGTAGGATTGTTTACACTAGATCATTCCTGTAAAGCAATACAAGTTGACACGTGGTAAGCATAGGTCGTTTTCGAGTACTCATTAATTAACGAGCCTAATAAGCCCCACTCAATGAGCTCAAAATCCAGCACGTCAGCAATTAATCTTACGTGGTCTCCACTTGCTGCCGTACTCTTGCTCGTAAAAAAGAAGTCCAGAGCCGGACATAACGCCGTCAAGTAACGGTGAACGGGCCCTCAAGCTTCAACCTTCCGAGTCCCGACTCGTATAAAAGACTTCTCTGCTTCACTTCGCTGTTAGCAATCTACTAGTCACTTTGTCTACTCGTTGTCTCCGAAGTCCGAACAGAATCCTTCGCTCCAATATTTTATCGTCTTTTATTTCTTATTTATTTATTTTCTGCTGTCTTTCTTCATCCTTCTCTTTCATATTCATCTTTCTATGAGCCCATCTATCTACGTTTGTTTGATTTTATTGAAATGAAGCATTGATTTTGGTGGAAAACGATTTTCGAATGCTTCAATGCTTGGTTTGTTCCTCTGATTTACAATATCTTGAAGCGCGTTAGGGATTTAGATGTTGTTCGTATTTGATGGCTATGAGGGGCGTCGATTTCAAGTGGCAAGTTCGAATATTTGTTGGAAATGGAGAACCATTTGCTCAAAATTATCTCCCAGTATTTTTTTTTTTTAAGTTATTCCTCTTCACTTCTGACATGGGGCTTTATCTTGATGTCCAATGTTGGTTTTCCTTTTGCAGGTACGATGGGTTTTTCTTGTCAATGCTCGCGACAAGTGTGTATCCTTGATAGTAGTTCCAGTAATTTTTCATGTTACGGGAAGTCTTGACTTTCTGCGACTTGTAATTTGAAGTAGATCTCCTTAAGTTTTGTTGTAGTCTTTGACAAATTGACTGCTAGAATCATTGTTTCTATTAATTGGAAGCGTTATCATCTTTGTACATACCCGTTGCATATATGGATTGTGGTAAGCTTCCTTTATTAAACAAGACATCTTTACCATTATTTTCAAGTTTGTACATTTGTGTCGTAGAAGAAAACTGTTCCGCTACCTTTCTTTGTCCATTGCGTTAGGTTGACTATACGACTGTCTTTGTATTCCGGTTGTTGATGTTCGTAGACAATGGCCTTGCCGCTGGAATGGGTTTGTAAGGATCCTAACTTAAACTCCTTACAAGTTGGTTATGAAGTTTGAGACACGATAAGTGTATTGGTCAATATCCAATGTCTTTAGTGATATTGTAGTTAACGCCTTTCATTTATTTATTTGTAATGATTTCATCTGAATGCTATTTCACCAACCAGCAGGGAATTAGATAAAAGTGAACAAAAAATAACGTGCACATGGAGGTGTTTCATGTGCCATATAAAGCATGAGTTGGATTGTGCATCATAAGGTGTTTCATGTGCCAAGAAATAACATGTTTTATATGATAAATGTGCATTGACTATGGACGAACTCATAGCTTAGGAAAGGATTTCGTCTGAGGGAAATAGAGATTCCCCTGAAGGGGATGCTGTTATTTTGTTTAGCATGGCACTGCTTTTATGCCATTCAAAATTTTGAGTGACTTTCCAACTGTTAGTGAAGTGATAATTGCAAGGTTTTTATTCCAGGTGAAGCAATTTGCAGCTAGCTGAGGATTGATGTAGGAAGATAAAAGTGATAATTGCAAGGTTTTTATTCCAGATGGCTCTATTGTCTGGATGAACATTTCTTTCTTGAGTCCATTGCAAGACTATGACTGAGGATTGATGTAGGAAGATGGGTGGGGGTGTGGGGTTCAGGTGGGCACAACCTCCATTTTTTTCTTTTGGATAAAGAAGGAAAGAAGTTGCTATCAAACCTGGGGGTAGTGCATCCCTGGTTATTAACTGAGATTTGGTTAAAGGTTGAGGTTGGGTCCTATCTCCTCCCGACTTTCTTGAATCCTATGCCCTTGATTAGTAGTGAAATCTACCACCTGATTGCCTGTGATAGATATGCGAAGCTTCAACCTCTATTCCTGCTCAACATTGCTGTCCTCCACGTTTCTGCAATTGCTGTTTTAATTTGCCCTGTACGAGTCTGGAACCTTTTTTTGATATCGTTTTGGGTGACAAGAGTCAGTATGGAGAATCTCCATGAAGTTTTATCTGCGAATATAATTTGTTTACCAGCAAAATTTCTGTATTGTTGACTGATCTTGTTCCGTTGGCACTGATAATTAGGCCTTCCTATATATGTAGATACGTTATTTTATTTTATTTTCTGATGGGCAAGAATGGTTAATGATTAAAAAGTTGTTGGATAAAGACAGAGTTCCAAACTCTGTCTGCATCACAAAATTTAACAAGTTATAATATTAATAAAAAAAACTTTAGCAAGTTATAAAAAAGTTAATAGTTCCTCTTTTTTGTCAAAAAAAAAGATAAATGAACACTTAAAAAACAATAGTAGAGTTGATTAAACTTAAAAATCTTCTAGGGTGCTGTTGCTGTTTTTCCAAGGTAGTCAGTTAGTCAGCCAGATACACACACACACACAATAAACATATTTGTTTCTATAATATGTATTAAGCCTGGATTACATATAATAAGATTGTTCCTTCTTCCTTCCTCTGTTTTACATAATGCAGGGATTTTGGCTGGCAGCAAAGATATGCTCGCTTCTGTGGAAGGATTGTGGTTCTTTCGATTCTTTCCCTGTTGCTTTATCCTTTTCTTTGGGCTTGGACTGTGATTGGGACTCTGTGGTTCACAAGCGCAAGAAGCTGTGTAAGTTACCGATTTATGTACCTATTTCTGGGAGAAAATAATTCTCATGTGATTTTTTTTTTCTTTTATATTAACCATTTCTTTTAAATGCTTGCAGTTGCCTGAAGAAGGCCAAAAATGGGGTTTTCTTATATGGTTGCTTTTCAGCTACTGTGGACTCATCTGCATTGCTTGCATGTCCACTGGAAAGGTTAGTTCTCCCTTCTCTGTCTGCTGATGTTTACTCAAAGAAATTCTTATACCAAATCCTATATCTTTCTGGTACTACATAAAAAAACATTTTGTTATCAATATCAATGAAAACAAATACTGAAATTTGTAGACAATTATCCATTGAAAGGAATTTGTTTGATGTCTATATGCTAAAAAATATTCTCAATTTTAGTGGTGACATACCCTTGCTTGAATGGAAATATACATGCACAATGTCATCTTACATGATTAGGAGATTATGGATGGATTAAAAACCTAATAGTTCACAAAAGGGGACTCAAAGGTGGTGATAGGCTGGATAAAAAAGAATAGTGAAGGACAATGGCAATATTGACACATTATGAGGGAGATTAGATGCCTTGCAAGGGAGATGGGAACCCTTCTCTCTGGGATTCAAAGATCAGCAAATAGTTTGGCTGATGTGCTAGCCAGAAAGGGGTGAGCAGAGTGAAGCTGTTTTGAGGCAATTTGCATGTATGAAAGCATGTAAATAACAACAAATTGGGTTTTGTGGCAGATGCCATCCTGAACTTCTGTGGAATACTTTGTATACTTGTAAATATTCATTTTTCTATACATTTAATGAAGTTCTGAAAGCTAAAAATAAAAAAAATTAAGAAATACTAAAAATAAGAATATTCTTATTTAGAAACAAGTACTGAATAGATTTATAAAAAAAAAGTACTGAATAGACTATGCTTAGTAGGTTATTTCTCTTGAAAGTCCATTTACTCTTCTTTTTCTTTTTAATGAGACTTGCATGATGATGAGAAGAAGCTGATTTAGCCCATGCATCATGGAGGAGGAAAAATTAGTGGGAATCTAATGTTTGATTTTATTTTGCAGTGGCTGACCCGAAGGCAGGCACACTTGCAACGTGCTCAACAAGGAATTCCAATTTCAGAATATGGTGTAAGGTTTCAAATTCCCTGGTTTGGATTCTTAATTACTTATAAGGAGAGTGAACTTTGTCCTGATTGAAGAATTTCAACTGCATTGAGTTGGTCTCATGCCCTTTCAAAATTTAATAGATGTCAATCCAATTCCATCCAAGTTGCACACCCCCTACAAGATATCTCCTTGGAAAAGGTAAAAAGATTGCGTAGCATTAATGTGAGAAAGATGATGTATAAATGAGGGTGTGCAACTGTGTAAAAAATTTAAGGAAATCAGAACTCCCTTCCAAAGAAAGAAGAACTAAGTATCAAAGGAGCTATCACCATACCAAGAATTCCAGAATTAGCAAATCATCTGCCACCAAATTCATCACTTTTGATTTAAGTTAAAGTTTCCCTTGGTATTGTGGGCCATCTTAAAAGTTGAGTAACTGGTCAATCAAGGTCTTCTAATAACCATATTTTTTGCATTCTACATGATACAGAACATCCATGCAAGGTGCTCCTCTCCAGATGCACTGTCATAATTAAATTTCAACTTGATGAATACCAGACTTAAACACCTTTATTTGATTTTAACTATCACAGAATGATCATTAGTCCTTTCTTCTTATTTATTTGCTTAAATTACTATATTGAAATTTCATTCCTCATTTAAGGTTTTGGTTGACATGATCCGAGTACCTGATTGGGCATTTGAAGCTGCTGGTCAAGAGATGAGAGGGATGGGCCAAGACACTGCTGCATATCATCCTGGACTTTACTTAACTGCACCTCAGGCATGTTGTTTTTTTCCATGGTTATCACTTTGGGTGTGGTAGTTATTACCAGACTTTATGTGCTGCTGATTTCAAGCTTAAAGCATAATGGCTCTGATTTCAAATTATTGCAGAAACTCATTTTGATACTGGCAGAGCTAAATCTGATATAGTGGCTTCCAACAAACATCTTTATGCATCACAATTTAGACCTGTCAATGTGTTGGGTCTGGGTTACATCGAGGTAGACACGGTCCTAACCTTATACGGAAATTGGTGGATCCAATCCCAACTATGACCCTATAGGGTCTGTGAGTAACCAGCCCAGAATCAGTCCTATTATTAATGGGACTTATTGGGTCTGTCCTGATTTTGGTTTGACAGTTCATAACAAGGGAGAGATTGAAGAGGATGTTGCCTAGGGGTGGCCACGAGCCGAGCTCAAGCCTAATAAAGCTCAGCTCATGTCATGAGGCTCGCGAGCCGGCTCGAATAGCTACGGTACATAGGGCTGTCAACGGGTTGGGTCTGGTTTGGAACCAGCTAGAACCAGAACCGACCAGACATGAAATATTGTGGACCCGGAACCGAACCTGATCCGATAAGGTCTGTAATCTTTAGACCCAGAACTGAACGGATCGGTTCTCAGGACAATCGGGTCTGGCCCGACAGACCTGATTATAATAAATAATATATACATATATACTAAATATTATATACATTATATATATTATATATATTTTATTTAATATATTATATATTGTATGTATATATCTTGGGTCAGGTCTGAATCGGTTTGGGACTGGGTGGAACCAGTTCCGAACCGATAATAATTGGGACACTATATCAGGACCTGGAACTAGAACCGGTCCAATCAGTTTGGGTCCATCAGGTCATACCCGACCCATTGGCAGCCCTAGTGGTATATTCTTTGAAGATATTAGTATATTACATCGTCAGATTGGGTCCTTATGGACCTGATCCTAGTCTGATACTCTGATTGTTATCCTCTCACTAATGAGGCCTAGAATTTACCTTTTAGAACAAGGGCCTGTTCCACATCCTTTATAATAGGGTAGGGTTGCAATTGAATTGAGTTCTAATCGAATAGTTCAGGCTCAAGTTCGATTAGACTTGATTCGAGTTTGATTATAATCAAGTTCAAATCTCAAGGTAAGCTCGATTAGTTATTCAAACTTGCGCTCGACCAATAAAAAGTTCGGCTTGAGAGCTCATGAACCTGGCTCAATTAAGATTGATACTAATATATATTATAGACTTAAAAATATATTTTTATAATAGATATTATGAGAAAATATTTTTATGTAAAATATATTTTCACATAAAATATATTCATTTTCGAGCTGAACTTGAGCTCATTGAATATTTAATAGAATTGAGCTCAAACCGGAAAATAGAGTTCGAATCGAACTTGAACCTAGTAGTATTTTAGTCGAGCCAAGCCATAACATGCCAAAGTTTGTCTGAGCTTGGCTTGATTGGTTCAGGTTGATCTGTCTAATTGATGTTTATCGCTAGTCAATCATGAGACAAGATTGTGTGCCCTAAGCTTCTCATGTAGTGCAAACAATACTCTGACAAGATGCCCTACCTTCAAGATGCCCTAAATTCTTGTTCCAAATTTGTATTTGTTTTTATTGCCAATTCTGAGTCTGTGGTTGTTATTGTTGATTCCACAGAGAGAAGCAGTGGAGGCACTCATTCAGGAACTGCCCAAGTTCAGGCTAAAGGCTGTCCCAACTGATTGCAGTGAATGTCCCATCTGCCTTGAAGAGTTCCGTGTTGGGAATGAGGTAAATATTCCTTTTTATACTATCATCATCCATATGACCTCTCATCCATACCATGGAGATTGTAACATATGATTCAACATCTCGTTGTTTTTATATTTTGAGAATATTCCGATGAATCATCTGGAACAAAATCTTCTCATTTTTTTTGTTTTCTTTTCTTCAACAATAGAGATGGTTTTTTCTGTGCAGCAATATAGTTTAACGCACCATGTGTTTTCTGATTTGGATTGTTCCTTAATATCTGCAATAACCATGGTGGACATTTTTGTTGATCTGGTCCATCCAATAGGTGATCCTTTTGCAGAAGCAAAAAACTATTCATCAAGAATTCTCTAACCAACTTTTGTATCGCTGGACCATTAAAGCAGTCTTTTTCATGCTTTCTACCATAAAAATGCTGTTTTTTTGGGTTGCATCATACGATGACACCATTTTGTAAATTGTAGAAAAGGACATGACTGTAATACCTGGATTTTGTTGACACCAAACTTCCTTCTAGAACATTAAGACTCTTGAGCTCCAAGTCCCTTAAATAGAAATGTTGCAGGTTCGTGGACTCCCTTGTGCGCACAATTTCCATGTGGAATGCATTGACGAGTGGCTTCGGTTGAATGTGAAGTGCCCGCGCTGCCGTTGCTCTGTCTTCCCTAACCTTGATCTCAGTGCTCTATCCAACCTTCGTCCTGATTCTGGTCATGCCTCTGCTAGTGTTGTGACTACAACACGCTATATGCGAGCTCAGCCTCCTGGCCAGAGCTATCTACTGAGGTTGCAGGGCCTTTTGCGCCCAATCCGCACAGAGAATGCTGTGGCAGGCAGTGATACCATTGCCTTGGAAGGTGCTGAAAATGGAGCACTATCAGTGGTAATTCAGGATCCTTCTAGCACAGAGGTCCCAGCTGGCCCAGAACCATCAATGGAATGCACTGTTCATTCACCCCAACCTCACTTTTAAATCCTCCTTTCAATACAGCCTTGTGTTTTCTGGGTTCTAAAGTCAGGCCCACAAAGAAAATTTAAAGAAAGTTTTGCCAATCATATGCTAATGTTGTACTGACCCTTGATATTGAGTAAAAGAGTTGCGCCTTTTGTTCCTCAAAACCGAGCTTGAGCTATGATGAATTTATACTTTTGTTTGTGGACACCTTTTATATGGTTTTCATTTGAACTAATGGATGGAGTTTAATCTGAAGTTGTAATAGGCCGAGCCAGGATTTTCTTCTTCTTAGGCCTGTCAATGCCTCGATGGGATGTGCAGACCCATTGAAGAGCTGACATAATTACATAGGGTCTGGGGCTCATAATGCATTTCCTAATAAGTGTATTGGAATTGGTTTGGTTATTTATTCCAAACCAATTAAGACCCCAACTGACTATATATGTATGCATTTTGGCATATTACAATGATACCCCCAAGTTTTTCATGATGTGCTGCTATTATCATATTATGTGATATACAAATGTGTTGGTTTTACAGTTTTGAACCACTTGTTTCTAATATAGGAGGCATCAAGAAACAAGGTTTAGAAATACAAAATACATGTTTTGCACTGTAAATATTTGTATTTGTACTCTTGCCAAGCTGAGCATTAGGATTCAGATTGAAAAAATATAATTGAGAACATAAACATTCTTCAAACGGAAACAATTCATCCATGGTCAATCCATGTTCACTCCAACAGTAGAAAGTCTTTGGAACTCCTGCTTGCCTGGGTTATATTCGGTTTATCAACTTCCCTTGAGTTGAGACCAAGGTTCAAAGCATTAATATATATCCTGATAAGGTGCAAGGGGTGTATCAGTAGTATCATCTGCTTACCTTTTTTTTTGTTTTGTTTTTCAAAAATAGGTCAGGGGGTAGGTTTTACGTCTGTCTACCCACTGAAATAGGTCTAATGCCCGAAACACCTGTATTTTGCGTCAGTGATCTACCAATACAATATATATCGGTTGATAGGTGACAAAATTTTGAACCTTTCTTGAGACAATTATTACTAGTGTTAATGTTATCAGGGACATTTGAGAATGTTAAATAGTTATTTTCTTCAATCTCCTAAACATATTAGGATAATTAAATAGTTAAAATCCAATATATGGTTTTGGGGCATTTTAAATGGTGGATTATTATACGAGGGTGGGACTAGAGGTGCAAATGGATCGGGATTCGAGATCCAATTCTATTTTGTCGGATTTGGATCTCTCTTGTAGGGGTGCAAATGAATCGGATCATGATTTAATCCGATCCTATTTGGTCAAGTTCAGATCACCTTAGTTTGGATCTTTGGATCGGATAATAGGATCCAATCAGAAATCGGACCGAATTTGGATTACCCTCTATCCAATATATATGTTATATATTTATTTATATAAACATATAATACATATATATCTTATTTATTTATTTATATTGTATTTTTGTAAATTTGTTATATTATTTATTTTTTATAAAAACATGTATATATATGATGAAAATAATTAAAAAACTTGTATTTTTTGTTTTTCTTTATTTAAATTGGTATATCTTATTTTTCTTTTAATAATTTATAAAATTTAAAGAAAACAAATCGGATCGGACCAGATCAGAAATATCCAACTTTTTGATTGGATTCGAATCCAATCCGATCAGATTCAAATCAC
The DNA here is from genome assembly GCF_055504915.1 of Nelumbo nucifera. Lineage (NCBI taxonomy): Eukaryota > Viridiplantae > Streptophyta > Magnoliopsida > Proteales > Nelumbonaceae > Nelumbo > Nelumbo nucifera. The sequence continues at coordinate 9,564,129 of NC_142651.1, read as the reverse complement.
CCCTATTCGATCTGATATATATGCTATTTATTTATTTATAAATATATTATTTATATTGCATTTTTGTAAATTTGTTATATTAATTATTTTTTTTATAAAAATATGTATATATATGTTAAAAATAGTTGAAAAGATACTTGTATTTTTTGTTTTTGTTTTTATTTTTCTAAATTATTATATTTTATTTTTCTTTTAATAATTTATTAATTTTTAAGAAATCTAAATCAGATTGGATCATATCCAAAAATCCAACTTCTTCATTGGATTCGAATTCAAAACAATACTTGTGAGATCCAATCGAATCAGATCGGCTCTTAACAGTATCGGATCGGATTCAGATATATCCTGATTTGGATCGGATCCAATCCAATCTGTTTGCATCCCTACGTGGGACATGAGTCCACCTGTTTGTCGCAAGGACAAACCATTGGCCAATTCAGATTGTCCATCAGGTAGAGGACCCTTTGGATCAGGCACATATTAATCTCTTGTCCACCTCAGTCCATGCACCATCTTGTATAGGAGTTTTACTACCCAACTAGTAACAGACATTCAAACTTTTTCATCTCAAGTTATTTTATAGAACATTGTTTTTATATTGAATATGAAATGACGTTCTTTTAAGTATGAACTAACGTTATCTTAGCTATTTCACATCATTTTTTTTTTGTTATCAATCACATCAAAACAAGCTTAAACAATCCCAATTATTATTGGTTACAACACACATTAACACATGTAGGGTAAGCTTGACTAAGTAAACATTTCTGAAAATCGGGCCTTTTCGACTGCATTCCTGGTTTGGGATGCTTGAACATATCTAATCTAATGTGTCTCAAGTGATTTTCGAGCTTCAGACTAACTTGCAAGTGGAAGATTTCTTGCGATGTTCGAGTTAGAGTTTACTAAACGACCCGGCTAGCAAACCCATTTCCAAATAATCAACATACTGATTATAGGTTGAGAGCTAATATACTACTATTAGATCCTTTCTTGGCCAATAATTAATTCAGTTCAATTGGGAAAATTTCTGCTTCCAGACAGGTGCACGTGAATGGGATGGGAAGTTTACTGGGCATACGCTCTGGCCACTTGGCCAGTGCTACCGTGTGGTTACTGGTTAGAATGTACACAAGGGTGCATTCACAATTAAATAATAAATATAAAAATGGGTAAAAGGAAAAAAATATTATAGATAACTACGGAAAATTTGTAGAAAAAGTAAGCATATATATAATATTATATATTCATCATATTAGACGAAGGTGTGAAATCTTTTTTTTTTAATTAATGAACTAATAACAAATATGAAAAACAAAAGATAAGAAAATTAATGTCTAACCCATGATCCATTGACCAGGTCAAATGATTCAAAGAACAACGATTCAATTGGTCAGGTCATCAGGTCATTGACTAAGTTAACAGTTATTTATTAATTTTTTTTTGGCAGACAAGTAGTTCATGGTGAAACAGATCTGAAATTCTGAGTGGATTTAAAAAAACCATTTCTGTGGAGTGTGGGCATATATAATAAAAGATATTATCATCTTCATGTTCTTTTTTTGGTGTTAATCTTTGGTTAGATTTAAACATGAAATCAATTCTATGTATTCCATAGTTCAAAGTGTTAGATCAAGCATACCTGTAATTTTCTACACAAAGTGAAAAAAAATAAACAACTAAGCTAACATTGATATGAGTTGCACATTCAAAAGTCATGGAAGAGCATGATAGCATCGTCAAGCTTCATAAGGGATGATTCCAAAATTACCTTAACTTTTCTTATGCGTTCAAATCTTTTCCCTTGAGCTCCAACTCTTTTCTCCCTTGGCAGTTGCAAAATCTCATGTTCTTGTTCAAACTCGTAAGCTAGTCGTTGACTCAAATTTAAAGCAGCATGGCACATTTCATCTAAAATTTGTTTCCAAAGAGAGCTTCTGTTCACTTTCCACAACAAAAAGTCCGATTGCTTGGATCCTTGTGAAGTTAGTTTCTCCATATGCAAGTAATTATCCTTCCACAGATTATAAAGAATCTTGGGTGCTTCCTTCTTGTCTACAAATGTGATATCTGAAATCTTGTCAGTCTCAACCAGGCGGCCAGTCTTGGATAGTAACCTGAAAATCCTATAGGCATCCCTCCCGTATCTTTTCAGAACAATTGATTCCATTTCATCATTTTGAGCAATTTCAATAATGTTCCTCAAATCAACACTGTGAGAATCTTCTGCTCCTCTTGGACTGGAGCGACAGCCCAATTGTCCAAGGGCAGCTCTAACACGTTCTACAGTCATACTACGGCCTCCTTCACTTTTCATCACCTCTGCTAAAATAGCATCCATTGACAAGGGAACTGAATTCTCTGTTTTAATTCTGCTCTCTGCATTTCTTGTTGCCTCCAGCATTGCATTTAAGACAGTGCAAGCCCCATCATCCATCCTTGCTCTGACATTTGCAACACAAGCCTTATGCCTTAAACGACGTATAAATGCCTCAAAATTAGCACGCCAAAGAACTTCTTTCTCACAAATTGTAGCCATAGTTTCTCGATCCATCTCCAAAGCCTCATGCTTGCGCTTTTCTCCAATTGCTGTATCAAGAAAACGGCTCCCTGATCTATCTCCAGATTTCACATCAGTTCCAGTATCTGTTATAACTGCAAATCTTTCTGATTCTAAGGGAGCCGCGGCTGATATAGCTCGTTTTTCTAAAGTTTCTATTTCCTCAGCCAACCTAGCACTCTTGGCCCGTTTTTTGGTAGGATTTTCCTCTTCATCTGGTGGGGCAAGAAAAGGCTCAGAAGCTGGACAACGTTCCACATAATGGGAACTAACAATTCTAACAAAGCTTTCTCGTACAGCATCCTGAACAGTAGAATTTCCTTCATTTTGGTTTGATACTGCTCGCAATATAATTTGTTCCAAAGTAAGTCGACCATGTTGAAACAAACCTTCAAGAATCTCTTCGCACTCTTTGTCCAGTTCTTCAGATACAATTGTCAAGAATTTAGGGAACCTCATTCTGTGAAGAATGTTATCAAAAATTGCAGTGTACTGAGTAATTACCTTAGGTGCAGCTCCAACGCCACCTTCAATCTGGATAGAAAAAGCCTGAACACAATTGTGTTGGATTAAGACGAGTAGGCAATTCTTGACTTGAGCTTGAGGGAGTTCGGTGAATCGAGTTATGTCTGCTAAGGTTAGGGATCCTTTTCGCAGGAGGCACTCACATACTTTAGCAACGAGATCACCAAAGTGAGAAGAAATCAGACTAATAGCGAGCTTGATACTGTACTGCGTTGCCATTGTGTGTTGTGGACGGTTATTATCTCCTTTCCTTCGCAATCAAGTTAGGAGTTTCCTCCTCTCCTTGACTCCTTCACTTATTGTCGTTGGTTGTGGTTGGCAACAAGAACAGTGATCTTAAATCCAATAAGAACTTGGAGTGGTCAATGGGGCAAGATTCTGAGAGGTCAAGCTCCTAATCGAAGCTTGTGACAGTTACCCTAATAGAACCTTCCAGGTTTGAGACTGATGCTGCTAGGTTATAGATCTTACCGATTGCAGGGGATTCGAAACTTAATAGAGCCGCGCTTGAAGAACTGGAGAAAAGAAGTCTTCAGTGTAGGTTGAGGTTGATATTTTAGGCGCTAAAACCCAAGGTAAATGATGGAGACAAGTCCAATGGTTTCTTCCACCAATAATGTCAGCGAGGATTCATCTCTACTTCTCTAGTCTAGCCGTTGATGCCTTGAAGCAACTTCACTCTGATGCTCGATTCCGATGGACAAGAAGGAAGAACAATCTCTCCACTCCCCTGTCCGCGGCAACGAGGGGTGAGAGGATGTACACTGGTGGGCTCCCTCTCTCTCTCTCTTTCTCGGGGTATCCTTTGTATCTTCTCTTAGAAACCCTACTGCAAAGTGCAAAGTTGCAAACTGTCTTCCGCGTTATACGTAACTAGTAAGTTACGCTTGTATTTGTATGTAATTCCAATCACAAGACAAAATAGTGATATTCTTTTAGTAGATATTCCAATCCAGTAGTCCTTTTAGAAGTTAAAATTTTCTCTGCAGTTCTACACGCGCCATCCAGTCATTTGGTCCATTCCATATCCCCACCTCACTAACTCTATCCATTCAAATTATCGTATAAGGGACAAACAGTGGGAGAGGGAGAGGCTGAGGGAGGAATACAAATGGCGGTTGCTAACGCATGGGGCCTGCGAAACGCAGTCCCGCCACGTCAATTTTGCTCATGTTTTGATTCTGTGGTGAACAAAGGGAGTAATCTGAACTTTGCGGGTTCGATTCTCAACAAATACATGTGGAGAAGTGTAAAGAATTCTAGCCTTTCTTGCCGTTGCAGCAACTCTTTGGACTGGGATTGGAATCGCTGGAGTCGTCATTTTTCAGAAGTCGAACAGGCCGATAATTTTTCATCGCTTCTCAAGGTTCCCATTTTCTTGCTTATTCTGTTGTTTCATTAAATGTTTTTACTCGTACTGTCTTTGCTTTGCTTTTTGGCACCTTTTACCCTCTACTGAGTGCATCGAAATGAATAATATAATCTAATTCTTTTCTTATTCCTTAATTCTGTCATCTAGGTTTTTAGTTTTGAAGTTCCTTAGGCCTCTCATTTCGTCTATTAGGATTTTTCTTTTGTTTGTTTATATATTTATTTATTTGTGTGTGGTTTCTGCATTTTTCCTCCAATGGGTCCCTAACTGCAATTGGGGAATTTAGTTCCAGCTTATGAATTATGGTGCTACTTGATTAAGCTTATTTTTGTCGTTTGCAATCTAAAAGCATCAATGCTAGTGCTTTTTCTTGTGTCAAAGGATACCCTTGTAAATAATAAATAATGTAATGCAGAGTTCCGGAACATCTATGGGGATAAATGCAGAGTTCCGGAACATCTATGGGGATAAATGCAGAGTTCCGGTACTCATTGACATAGATAAAGAATTGGCAGAACATAGAGTGCATGTTGAAAGAGCCTAAGAGAAAAGTACATCTTTTACATGATGCTGAAGGAAAATAAGCATGCAATGCAATTGTTTCTCAATTCAAATTTATAGGCATAGATTGTGGAGTAAAACATGGATTATATTTTACAATGTGGTGAATTGTCACTAAGACATTATTTATGTAAACAAGGCAACATCTATGATGCTGAAAAGGTATGGTGTCGAAGAACTTTGACCAATCAACCCCCTGGGGTGAATTTTGATGAATACCTGCTAATTGGTTACCATTTACCACTTTTATGATACCGGTTGATTGGTTATCTGATTTTTAAACATGATGCATTTCCAGTATCATAGTTTTTTTTTGGGTAATCAACTGATTGTATTAAGAAAGAAACAGAAACAAAGACACAACAGGGAAAGACGGACTGCGAAAGAAAAAAACAAGCTAAAAGCCAGCTACCAAACAAAACAAGAAAGAAAAAACTGGAAAAACAAAAAAAAAGCAAAAAACACTAGACTACGAGCAGGTCATCCTTAATAAAGTCTGAAAGCCAACGCAGGCAAACTCTTTATACAAGTATACTTATTCAAGAATTTATTTGAAACAAAGACACAACAGGGAAAGACGGACTGCGAAAGAAAAAAACAAGCTAAAAGCCAGCTACCAAACAAAACAAGAAAGAAAAAACTGGAAAAACAAAAAAAAAAGCAAAAAACACTAGACTACGAGCAGGTCATCCTTAATAAAGTCTGAAAGCCAACGCAGGCAAACTCTTTATACAAGTATACTTATTCAAGAATTTATTTGAAAAAGAGAGACAGGTTCCTGCAAGGTCAGGGATAAGCTATTGTACAAAAAATTAAATAAATAAAGAGAGTGCTACCTAACTAAGGATCTAATATCTTGGATAGAACGCTACAACTACCAAGGCCCATTGTAGCCCCTTTTCACCAATTTACAAAGTCAAATTTTGTGTTCAAGCTATAGTCTATAGAGGTCAATTCTGAGGGGCTTGCACCATGTGAGCACAGCTTTTTCTTGTCATAGTTTCTCCATGAACAAGAAGAAAGGAAAAAGAGGAGAGTTATAAAAGGCTTGACCACATTCTTAATAGGTGTGTAGTTCAGCTGTGAAGCATTTAGATTCTAAGAGATTTTTTCCCTTTTTTCAATTTCTTTTCTTTCTGTAAGGTAAGGAGAAATACATTAACATCTAAACAAAGGATGTATAAATGTGCAATGGCATCTCCCTCCCCCAAACAAAACTAAGATAAAGAGCTTTCACCATAAAATATCCCTCTTCCCAGAATCTAGCAAGACCATCTATCATACTGTCCATTTCTGAGGATCCATCTGATTTGAGTAGGAACAGAGATTGAAACTTTCCTTATTTCATTAAGATTTAAGATACTGTTCCAAATCCTATGATTCCCTTCCCAACTTTAGGCTTGATCTTGTAGAATTAGTCAAATTCCCTGAACTGCTAAATAAACAAATCTGTTTGAAAAATAAGCAAATCTTGCTCTCTTGGCTAGTTGGCTATCCATGTACCTTTAAGAGGGAAAGAACTTTGTTTTTGGTGGAATCTGCAACACTAAGGTCCATCATCATTCATCATATCCACATTCATTAGGCTTTGAGGACATTCCACCAATGTTGGCAGTCCCAGACTTCCAAGAGAGCTCCCATCAAAACTGGCTCCCCAGAGTTCTGCCCTAATGTGTAAACCCTGTCCTTTCCGTTGCTAAAGTTTTTCCTTAGTGCAGCCAGGCGCCATCAATTCTAACACCACTAGACCTAAAATGGTGCAATAATTTCATGGTCTCCGTGCACACATGGGTTATGAGAATATTGGCAAACTTGATGCTGTTGAAATCAAAAGGGCAGATCAACTGTGTGTTCAAGCCTAAGTCTGTTGGGTTCAACTACCTTAAGTAATAATTTCATTGATGTATCAGCGTGCATCTCTCTATTGCTCAAAATTTTCAGTGAAACATGATAAAAAAACTGATCTCTCTGTCACACTCATTTATTTGTTGCAACATTTCTATCGAGAAGTTATCTTCACTTTGGATTCCATTTCTACATGCTTTACATTCTTGAGGGGAGTACAAGGATCTGATTAAATAACACTCCATTTCTATTGCACTCCCTTACTGCCCTATATATATATGACATTCTACACTAATTTGCCCTCTCCATTTCCATGGTCTTTGCAGCCTTGCAGCATACTTCAAGTTTGTAAAATTTAGACTAAATACTAACCTTTCTGCTGATTAAAGGGACAGACTTATTCTATTTTCCCTATAGGTTGATTATGATTATGTGAATTATAAAACATTTTGATCAGTTTTTGGCAACACTGATTCAGTGTTTGATGCTGGTTTTCTGGTTTAAAGAAAAATATGATATTTGTTTATGGAAAAGGTGATCTTTTATCTATTTGCCATGAAATAATCTGCACATGCATGAATGAGTTATTTTGATACTTTTAACATACTTATAGGGGTGCATAAATTCCTATACCAAAATTTATCTCTTTCCACATATTCTCAACAGTAATTTTTTTCTTATAGTTTCAACTAGAAGATGCAATTGAGAAAGAAGACTTTGAGGAAGCTGCAAAACTGAAAGCAGCTATTGCTGAGGCAACATCTAAGGATGCTATAGCTGAAATTATGTTACAATTGAAGGTTAGCTCATTGATTGAACTAGTTGCATTATGTATGAATTAGCATGATATTTTAAGATTTAATCTTACGATTCTGTTGATTGACAGAATGCGATTGATGAAGAGCGTTACCGTGATGCATCAGTATTATGTAAACTCACAGGAAGTGGTCTGGTAATTTTTCTAGTCATTATATCTTGTAATCCTATAAACAAAGAACTTAAATATCGTCTCTTTCTTACATGACCAACAGGGCAAACTTGGGCACACAAGAAGTGCCTGATAAAGTTTTCCAGTATACTATGTCCAATATGGATGTGCAATACACATTTTGAAGTGTCTATTTAATGTTAGTTGGCCTGGAATTGACACTAAACTAACTGAAGCTACTCAGATGCTTGCTTGCATTGTATGCATGTTCTGGAGCTTAGGAAATGCTGATGCATGCTAGCTTTTGGCACTTGTTTCTTTACCTGTATGTGATCTCCATTACTTGGTGTAATGGTAAAATCTCATGTTAGCAAGTGTGAGAAAGTAGGTTCGAGTCTGAGAGTGACCACTTTGTAGCTTGTACAAGAAATGTCAAAGGTTAGGACTGTGTTCAGTCTATCCCTCCCTAGACCCCAGTAGCTGGAAGTCTGGAACCAACATTGGGTAATGGCCTTTATTAACTAGTTAGTGTTCTTGTGCTGAGAAAACTTTGAAAATGTAGAATTCAATAGCATGGACATGTTAGCAATAGCATGTATATCTGATTATATGCTGAGTTGGTAACATGGTATGTTGAACTGGTGTTTTCAAGAGGAACTTTTCAACGAACTGGTTGTGGAAAACTGGCGAATTAAGCATTACAGGAGTTTCTGTTTTTGAATTGGTTTTGTTGTTTTTTTTGTTAGCTCCTACTCTGTTGGCTGCCACATGCTCATACATGCAGCCACGACAAGATGTTTGAGTGGACAATCTTTAACTTGCTAAGTACAAAGATGCAGCTCAATTCGACTATAGTACATTGTAATCAGAAAATCACAATAATGAATATCTCTAGATGAAGCTTTTGGTATGACTTATTAATGTCCTTTTTCTCTTCATTTACAGGTAGGGTGGTGGGTGGGTTGTTCAAAGGATTCTGATGATCCCTTTGGAAAATTAGTACAAATATCCCCTGGTGTAGGCAGATTTGTGGCAAGGAGTTACAGTCCAAGGTGGAGGTTAATTTAAATGTTTCTATCTAATTTCTTACTTACCATTGAACATCAGTAACATTTGTTTGTTTCAGGCAGTTGGTCACCGCAACTCCTGGGACTCCATTGTTCGAAATCTTTGTTGTCAAAGATTCCAATAATACATACATTATGCAGGTAATATATGTATTTGCCATATTTAATTAAAGCTTTGCTTGAGACACAAGGAAGTCTGTTTTGATGATATAGAATCTGTTTTTGTCTCTAGCTGACTGGATAAATACTAAATTTGACTAGGCTCACTCTTGCAAACAGAGAACCAGCAGTGGCTGTCCTAATGGACTTAGCTGGTACATGTATAACTTCTTTGTTTTTTTTCAATTGGTTGGTTCCATAGGTTTTGTGTGGCACCCTTCATATGCATTTGTTATGTCTGTGTGTCAAATGATGCCAACAAGACATAAAACATAAGGTGGGATGTCGGTTATCATTTTGGAGAATTCTATAATAACCATTAAGTAGGCTTTAAGGACTTGCTGTAATGGTGTATCAGTTGAAAATTACACTTACAGTAATTCAGATAATGCAAGAAAAGAAGAAAAGAGAGAAAGAGAAAGAAGTTTCAGCAATAGGTCGTGGAAGAAGAAAAGAAGGGAAGAGAGAAAAGAATTTGAACCTCTCTCTCTAGCCCCCTTTCATCACTTTTATTAATAATTCTAAGTCTGAGTACAATTACTTGGATGCCCTTAATGGGGCGGCCAGAACTAAAGAAATAGTTAAAGAAAATAAAAGAAGGCCCATAAGGCCCATAACTAAGGCCTATAACTAAGAAACATAACTTTTAAATACTACTTAAAAGAAATAAAGAACACTAAGGCCTATTTGGCCCATTCTCACTACAGTATCATAGAACATTGCTCTCATGTGAAGAGTAAAATATCGCCCCTCTCCACCACCAAAAAATAAAGACAGAAAATTAATAATATATTATATTGTAAAAAATTTAATTTATTGCATTGTTTTGTATGGTGACTAAAGTAACTGGTAAGAGGCTACTTAAGTGGTATTCATCAGTTGTTTTATGCTGCCTTATGGGCATGTTATTACCTCCTAATTTCATGTCAGTAGACATCATATGGCCTTTTTGTCAGGTAATCTAGGTTTTCTATTGCAATTTATACCTACTGCTTTTGATATTGAATCTCTTTCAGGTAGTATGCTTGCAGCGAGCCAAAGAAAGGCCATCAAATTCTACATTGTCGACATCAAAATCATCAAATGGTCCAACCACTTCTGCCACCGACTCTTCTGCAGAAGATATTTCAGTGGATGAAGAGGATGAGGTAGAGAAACTCGAAAAGAGTGCAAACAATGTTAAGGATGCTAGTGAAGAAGGGATAGAAAGTGTTATAGATTTTCTTAAAGACAAAATTCCAGGATTAAAAGTCAAAGTCATGAACATTAATGTTCCAGAGGAGATAGTAGAGGGTAGTGACAGTGTGGAGCAGCCAATGCAGGAGGACAATGAGAAGGCAGGATCTGCTGATAATTCTGCAGACAAAGTTGACCTGGGTGAAATTCATCACGAGGGGGTTGCTCCTGGAGGAGATACCAACACAAGGGAAGAGGAAAACAATATGGCCATGAAGGTTTTTATTGGTGGGTTGTTACATAACAATGAGGATACCCCTTCTGAGGATGGGTTTATGCGATTCCCAGCTGAAATAAAGGATATTGAAAAGGATTCATTTGTACTACATGTTCCAAGGAGAAGTGAGGATTCTGACATTGGAGAACGTAAAGTGTCTAGGGTCAGAGTTGCAGCTATTGCAACTAATGGTGTTTCTGAGCTCATGCCTCTTGATGTTGCTAAGGAATTTTGGGGTGTAGACAAGGTTCCTTCAAAGGTGAGTTAAGATGAAGTTTATACTTTTATTTTGATATAGAACTGATATTATTTGACATTTTGAATGGTCCATTTCTGATAGTTTTGCATCCTAATTTTTCTATCAATGTAGTTTTGGAAATTATTAAAGGTTAGAAGGGTGTTGCTTGCAAAAAATATTCTATTCCATATCAATTATCAAATAAAAAATTCTATTCCACATCAACTTTTTATTTCGTTCATTTGTTGACCATGTACAAGTTTAAGATCTTTCTATAGGTAAATTTGAGTATGTATATTGTTAAAAGGAAATATTGACATTCTTGGATATACAAGCTGTTCAATGCTGCTTTCACAAACAGGTGCAGGGTGTGTCAGAGAGTTTTGGGAGTGGGAATACATTAAAAACTTGTAACCTACTAGATAAAGGAAGATATTAAATCTTCATATTGTTTTCCTCCCTCCAAGTAGCATCAGCCTCTGAAATATGATGCCTTGTGACTTGTGAGGCTTTTAGACCCAATAACACCATGATCCATCAGCTTTGCTATTAATCACTATGGTGATTGAGGCCAAATCTACTGCTGCAATTAGGTTCTTGATGCCCTTGCTGCAGGCAAATTGAACCCTCTAAGCATACTAACGAGTAACAACCTGAATATCCAAATAGATGTTTCCTTTGTCCTCACAACCATCTGTTGGAGCACCACCATATCCAGACCTCACATCTGCCACTGGTCCGTCACCATCTGGAAACTAGTTGTTATATATAATTGAGAACACTATTCTTATGAGGAGATATTGTTGCTTCCTTTTCGAATTTTATTGTATTCTACATTTCAAGGAAATTCAATCATGATCTAGGTGCAAACTTGTTGTCTTATGAATATTTTCTTGAAAATAAATTGACTGGTTGCTAACTCTTTTAGGTTTCTAGAGATGTGCGCGAAATTGTAAAGCTAGCTGTAAGTCAGGCTCAGAAACGAAATAGACTATCTGGAACTACAATTTTCACTTGGATCACCACCCCTAGAAATGATTTGGATCCATTTGATGGTAAACTTGTTTCTCCATATTATCTGTCCCTTAAGAGTGAAAACAAATATAACCAGGGATTCCTATGTAAACAACTACCAATTTCTGTGAGGATGAGAATGCTTGGTTGAAATGCAGGCCTTTATGTTGGGGCCTTTGGCCCTTACGGCACTGAGGTGGTACAGTTGAGGCGTAAATTTGGTGACTGGAATGGGGTGGATGACACAGACAAAAGGTCAGATGTGGAGTTTTTTGAGTATGTTGAGGCAGTAAAGCTGACAGGGGATTTGAACGTTCCTGCTGGTCAGGTTTGTAGAATTTAACTTCATCGTATTTGTTTTACATCGATATACATGCATTTATATTGTTTAGTCAAATATGTATTTCTTGTAACAGGTAACTTTTCGGGCAAAAATTGGTAAAGGGAGTCGTATCCCCAACAGTGGGATGTATCCAGATGAACTTGGAGTGGTAATTCCTGTTCTTGCTTCTTTTTCCCCCTACCCAAATTTGTTCTGCAGCAGTCTGAAGCAGGCATTATGATATTCCTGTAGATTTCTCTGCATGGGCCAATTATATTTTTAAAATAGGAGATTTTGGTTTGTGTATTTCAATATGGTTTTCCAGATTCCCTAGCAGTCTTTCATTTCTTTTTAGATGAAAGCTGGGATTCAGGTAGCCATGGCATGTGGAGTTCAATATCAGATGTGACTCTATTAACTGTGCTCCATCCGTTTGAATGATCAATTCTTGTGAGTTTGATTATGTAGGGAAACTATCAGTGCTTAGGCATATTCTGATGGCAACTGATTGGAAAGATCTCTTGTTCAGGTTGCAAGTTACAAAGGTCAAGGTAGAATAGCAGAATTTGGATTTAAGAATCCACAATGGGTTGACGGTGAACTTCTCCAACTTAGTGGCAGGGTAAAGTTATCTTCTGAATTTCATGATTGTTGCTTTATGGTTGAGTCTCACCGATGCAATTAGATGATTAGGCCAATTGGAATTCACCTTTCATGACGAACTCATGAAGAGTATTGCTCGGCTGATTGATGGTCCATTTATTGGGGGCTTGGATGAGAGAGGAGGTATAGTCTTCTCATGGGAGAAAATGAATGCAAATGAAATAACCATCCACAATTCACATTCACATATCTTGCCTCAGTAACCATCCACAATGAGTTGAACTTTTTTGGTTTGTTCGTTTCTGCTTTTGTTTTTTCTTTTTCAAGTACCTATCCACAAAATGAGTTAGAATCAGGTTTTTTGTTTGTTCTGCTTTCTTTTTGTGTTTTTTTTTTTTAATTTTAGTGGCTTTATTTTTGTAATATTAACTAGCTGTTGATTATATATGTATATATATACTCAGGGCATGGAGCCGTATGCCAGAGGTGCAGACCTTGGATTCCTTTATGTTGTTCCACAGCAAAGCTTCCTTGTGTTGTTCAACCGGCTGAAACTTCCAGAATGAAGTCAGTTGTTTTGACCTGAGAGTGCTATTGGGGAAATGCATTTAATCCCTTTAGAATTTGGATGCAAGAGGGTATCCGTGTATATAGGATAGAAGATGTTATGCAGCAGGGTTTTGAGGGTAGCAATTAAATGGCTGTTTACGATACAGTGCTGTTTAATAGTGTTGTTGCATGCAATTACTGAGGTGTATATTATGTTGCGGCTGATAAACCACAGAGTGACAAAATGGAAGTAATAATAGTCTTATTAGTCTGTTTTAAAACTTACATAACATGTGTTAATTCTTTATCACGTATGTGGCTTGTTTCCTCTTTGTGTTGTGTACTCTCTAGCTAGCTTTGTAGCTGACTATGCAACTGCCGGCTTTGCCGTGAACTTGTACCAACGAGTGCATCTAATCGAATGATTCTAATCTAAAACTAAAGAAGCTCCCGCTTTTTTCAGTTGTTTCTTTAAAATTTCAGCTGCAGCCAGCATGTGATGTGAGCTGGGTTGGCTATCTATTCCCTCCCCAATCCCCATTTTTCTTTTGTTTGCTTTGGAAGAGGTGGTGGCTTGGGCCTTGGAGGAACATGAATTGGAATTGATTTGAGAATTGAGATATCGAATTCGAACCAAAAAAAGACAAATTGATTCGAGAAAAAAGGTTAAAGTAAGGAATGAAACCAAGGGAGACGCAAAATCAAGAATCTAAAAGCCCTTCAACAAAGAAATCTTCAATAAAGCGCTTTTTCATCATGCAAGTCTTTTTGTTTCTTCATTGAAGTATATGTATGCTGTACGATTGCTACTTACTGTGCAAGTTAAGTTTGAACGTGTTGTTAATCGGGTTTTACCGATTGTTAACAAAAATCACAGAGAGAACTCGCACCTGGATGGCTGGATTGGGTTTTTCTTTATGGTTGACTAGTTCCTTGGGTGGTAAGTAGGTCACTGTTAAAGTCCACGCGTCAATTTCAAATCTTATGTTTGATAATAATTTAATCAGTAAAGTGGAATCTGTGAGTGTGAGACAGATCCACCCGCAGTACCCGCCTCATGGCTCACCTACGTGGTGGTAGCAGTTAACCAAAATTGGGCTTTGTCTAGGCTTCAAAACAACTTATACTGTTACAACTAGTTTAATTAATTAGGGAAAATGTCTAAAACTCATCATAAGTTTTTAGTATTTCTCTTAAATTCATCATAACTTTTTAAAATGTCTAAAATTCATCATATCATTAAGTTTTTATTTTCTAAAATTCATCTTCTGTTAGTACACCGATAATGTTTTTTAATTTAGGTGTCCATGTTAGCATAAATAACAATTTTTATGACCAAATCACTTTTGAATGGTGAGTTAAAGGAAAAGGTTTTTTTCATTTTTTAATTTTCTTTTTTTTTTTACATTTTAGTGCTTTATTATAATTTCTATTTTCTACAATCTATAAAATTTTCTGTATCTTTTTCTATTTATTGACAATTTCTGTGTTTTTCTATAATTTTTGGTGTTTTTTCTATAATTTTTATTTTCTAATTTTGTTTTTCAATTTCTATAGTTTCTATAATTTGAAAATATATATTTTTTTTATTTTGTGTGCAATTTCTATAATTTTTTATATTTTCTAATTTCTGTGTTTTTATATATTTTATATTTGAAAATATTTTTTAAACTTTTTCCTTTTTCTCATATCTAAATATTAAAATATATATATATATTTTATATTTTTCTATAAAGATTAAAATGGTAATATATTAACAGCTATTAACCTCTTTAATGTCAAATTAATGATATGATGAGTTTTGGACATTTTAAAAAGTTGTGATGATGAATTTTTGACAATTTTCCAATTAAATTAATGTGTCCATGAAAAAGGCAATAAGGAAAGAGAGGAATGAGGAAGTGAGTGGCGGCTTTACACTAATAACATACAGAAAAGTGGGCATTTTGTTCTCTCTCTATCTTTTTCTTGCATAACACGTAATTTGTTAGGTAATCTCAGATGATGCTTCCTCCTCTTCTTTTTTTCCTCCTCCTCTTCCTTCTTTTTTTATTATGTGTTACGAGACACAGAATCTTTGACACCCTCCTCTGGTGTTTCTATTTCTCTCTCTGTCTATGTCTGTGGTGGTGTGGACCCAGGACCCACCCGCAGCGACTTACATAAATTTTTATCTTACTACTTCGGTACTTCCCAAGCTCCAACTTTTCAAACATACGCTACCTCCCTCCCTCCCTCCTCCTCCCTTGCTTGCTTAGAGACTTAGAGAGAGTGAGAGAGAGAATAAAGGGAGAGGAAATACAAAAGCAATCATCTCCAAACCACATTGAGATGGCTTCTTCACCACACCGGTCACCGCCAGAAGAAAAATACAACCCACCTCCAGAAAGCCCACCCCAAGATAATCAATCAGAGAAGTCTCCATCCAAGGCGATCGTCGCCGTCGAGCGCTACTCTCCGCTTCGGTCTCCCACTCCTAGAGAAGAGAAAAAACCGGTCTCGCCGCCGGCGGACAACGTGCCTTCATCGGCGACGGTGAAATCCCCTTCTCCTGTGATCGTGGTGAACCGGTCTATCCGGGAAGAGTTATCGGTGGCGACGAAGGTGGATTCGGGAGGAGACGGGCGAAACGTTGAAGAAGGAGGTGAGAGGCGATCGAGGGCGTTGTCATCCATTCTTCGGAGGTCGAGGAGGGAAGTGATGGTGAAGAGGGCGGAATTAGGGTTTAGGGTATGTGCGGCCCTGTTCTGCTTGGTGTCATTTTCGGTCATGGCCGCCGACAAGACGCAAGGTTGGGCCGGTGATTCCTTCGACAGATACAAGGAATACAGGTCGAACTTCTCAAACTCGTTTTTGTTGAGCTTCGCTGTTCGTTTCTGCTGAAACTACTCCCCCAAATGTTCTTTGTTCTTCTAAGTAACATAATCAAAACCCCTGACGAAGGCGGGATTCGATCCCAAGTCTTCGCTACAGGCTACAGCCAACAGGAGACCTTTTCTGTGAGCCAACCACATGTTGACCTACGATCCTAATTTATTATTATTGGTTTATTTGTTATACAAGTACTTTATACGTTAATAGTTTTGTTTTGCATGAATTTTTATTTATTTAGGCTGTGTTTGTTTCGAAAGAAAAGGTAAAGAAACCTATGACCTATAGTTATCTTTCCTTTTATTTCTCTATCCTTTTTCTTTCAAACCAAACACTGCCTTATAGTAACCCTTCCTCACATGTGAGTGAATGATTTGATAATCTAATCTGATGTACTGATGGGCGATGGCAGGTATTGCATATCCGTGACCGTGATTGCATTTGTGTATGCTGGGTTTCAGGCGTGCACACTCTCCTACCACATGATCACCGCTAAACATGTCATCCCTCTTCCACTCCGCTGTTTCTTTGACTTCTCCATGGATCAGGCAAGTGTTTTTTTTTACTAATTTTGATAATTGCGATTCTTATTATTAATGTGATATTAATTAATTTTGTGATTTAATTATTATTATTTTATTGCTTCGGTCAGAGGTATTCCCATGCAAATGCAAGGTTGCAAGAGGCCGTGACGGTGTGAGCACGGGCTTGCCCTGATCGAACCCGATCTCCATTTGGCCATGCTGACGAATGGTGACCCTTTAAAATAGACCGATCTGCTCTTATTAATTATTATTCATGGGAGATGTTCTCAATGAAACGCTCATTTGTGAGGAGCAGATCTTTCGACTCCTTTAAAAGGCCGTGGGCTGTGAATTAGAATCTGTTCCTCACATAACGCACCTCATAACTTCATCCTACTGTGAATAATAACACAAAGGACGGAGATATTCCCAATACAGGCTGTGAGGTACGTTCTGTGAGGAGCGGCTGTGGGCCGGGTACCTGAGGGAAAATTTGAGAATCTTTTGGGCCTGTTACAAAGGATTCACTGAATTTGATAGATAGCACTCCTGTTTTACTTAGGTGTGGGAACAATCATTTGGCTCCAACACAGTCGTAAAGATAAAAGTGTATATATGGCCCATATGGCCCACAACCACTTAATCTGTCATTGTATTTTACGACTGGCATGGAACAAAATGATTTGGTCCCACAGCTATCTAATTCAGCTAATGCAATACACAGTAATCATCAGGGTGGTTCCATTTAAACGTGTGGCTTTTTGCAAAGTGGATGGATCTGGGGGCCTATGATCTGACTTGCTACTGCCTAGTTTTGAGAGTTGGGACCCATCTCATGATGGAATTGGATCCTTTTAAATCCCTACCTATTAGGATTAGTGGAAGTGGAGGATGGAGGACCCATCCCCTCTTTGGTTCCTGAATCGGGACAAGTGGAAGATTTGGGCTATTGGGCTCCCATCCTGGTTCCTAAGACCGATGACAGACACCCGGGAAGGAAGAAAGGGAAAACTTTGGAAGATAATTGATCAAAGCCCCCACCCCATGTAGAAGATGAACTGAAGATGGGTAGTCTGTTTTGTAAATGGGCAGATATTGACATATCTTCTGATATCGGCATCATCATCGGCGGCGACTCGGGTAGATGATTGGCAATCCAACTGGGGGAAAGACGAGTTCACAGAGATGGCAAGTGCTTCCATCGGGATGTCTTTCCTTGCATTTATCGCCTTCGCTTTCAGTTCCCTCATCTCCGGCTATTACCTCTGTATTCGCTACTCCACTTAAAAAATGTCACTAGCCCTGTCATCTTCCATTTATATATTTATCCAGTATCTCTCTTCTACATGTTTTTTTTTGCCATTTCTCTGGCTTTAGAGAAAATGTTGGAAAAGTAAAAAAAAAAATTCGCATTCAGTGCTAATGCGAGAGAAATTCCAAGTTTTTTCTTTGTACACGCAACACACATACACCCACGCATAAAGATAGAGAGGACAGAGTTGTTTTTATTTTAGTCTCCAACAGTGTCAGTATGTATATACTTGGTCAGTTGCTGCCATATGGAAACAATTTATCCTAATTATTTCTGATTTGGGAACCAATTGTTACTTGTAAAGTTCAGATTCAGTAGTGAACTTAGTGATTCACTACCCAAGAGCACGGTTACTGGCAACAACGTAGAAGTGGCCCCTAACAATACAAAACACCGACTAAAAAGACACACAGCACAACTAATAGATCAAACCAAACACTAACTACCAACATTTAAACCCGAACAAACAAGACACGAAGAACAATTTAAACTATCAACTTTTAGACGGTTTATTATCAACCAGACTGGAGGATCAAATAAAATGTCAGCATGCCTTGAAAATCCTTGACCTATAACTTCATACTCCACAGTTTCCATCTCTTTGGAGAATCTGACTTCAAAGTCTTGACACAAATGCTGAATATCCTTCATTAAGAAAATAGAATCCTTAGGTTGGTCAGTCTTCCACTCTATTTTTAGTGCCCATTAATCAAGATCAAAGAATGACTTTTCATCCGATTCCAAAATAACTTTTCTACTACTACGTTTTTCTTTCTCTTTTTATATATTTTTTTAACTTTTTAAGCAAAAGGAGACCTTTCATCAAAATAAAGACATGCAGTTAGGGGTGAGCATTATTTGGTTAAAACCAAAAAATTGAACCGAAAATTTCGGTTTTTGTTTTTCAGTTTTTGATTATTTCGGTTTTGTAAAATTTTGGTTTTCAGGTTTAGAAATTTGGTTAACCAAAAAAACTGAGACTTTATTATCTATGATATATTAATATATAATATATATAATATGTATAAAATATATTATATTATGTATTAAAATATATTATTTATTATATACATTGTATAATATATTATGTATTAAAATCTATGATGTAGAAAAGATATGGTATGGGAGGAGTTTTGACCAATCAAAACTCACCCATGAATTTTGATAAATAACACTTGATTGGCTACCACATTTATGATTCCAATTGATTGGTCAGAAGTTTTCCAGATATCATATCTTTTCCATATCATAGTCGAAACCATATTTTTATATACAATATATATTAAAATATGTATTGATGGAGTGCGATCTGGATCCTCCTAACTGGAAGATGATCTGAACACCAGTTGCGTGACGAGCTAGACCAACCTACAGGATAATAGATCAGAGAAACCAGCGTGGCTAACCCGGCGAGGTCGCTCTGATACTTAAGTCAGTACAATATTATGGATGTGAGCTGAATACTTGAATGCTAGAGTGCTAGTGAGCAAATAATTGCGCGTACCTTTGCTTTGAGGATTGATGCCCTTATATAGTTGAATAGTCGTGAATCCTACGAAAAGGCTCCAGGATCTCCAAGCTGTGTAGATAAGATTCGTTCTGTTTTCGAAGGAGAGTAATGCACCAGTTGATAAGGTTTATCAATTCTCTTCGATTTGGGCAGAGTGAGGATGAGCCTTGTTAATGAATGCCGTAAACCCGGGGAATTCGGAGTCCGTTGGAGAAGCTTCTAGAGTCGATTACGTGGTGCTTCAGTTCCTTGGTCCCAATCTTGCACCTCGGTTCTTTGGCTCTGAATTGGATCAGGTACCGAGGTGCCTTTATGACGAGGTGCTCAAGGTCCCGAGCTCCCGAGTTGTTGGCAAGGCTCCCTTGCTGAGTTGTCATCCTAGTGGTTGATCGCGTCAACATGTACTTCGGTTGTTAGGTCGAGCCAACTTACCCCTTATCAATTGCCCCCCACTCCCCGTGCCAGGGGTCGCAACCCCGGTGCAGGGAGTCCATGGCCTGCGCAAGTAGGTTGGCTCGATTTCTTCTTGGTTCACCTCCCGGTTTTTTGGTCGGACCGATGTAACCCATGCGGGTCAGTGGGAGAAACCAGATCGCGTGTCGGGGACGCGCGGACTCGGCGCGGTTTATAAACTCCATGGACGCAAAAAATCGCGCTCAACCAAAATCTTTCCTTGAAGGGAGTGCAATCGGTTTTCATGAGAGCCGTAGGATCACATCAATCTAAACCATCAGTTCCTGGATATGGTGGCTATAAATAGGGGGGACCCAGGTCCCCTTTCCTTCGTCCTTCAAAGTGCATTCGAGAGTTGAGGTCGCACATCCGTTCTTCAGCTCGCGTCTTGTATCCGAGGTACTTCACTTCTTCTTTTGTCTTTCGGTGAGTTCGCCTTATTCTGTCCCTCTTTACTTCGAGTTCGCTTGTTCATTTTTTATTCATATGTCTAGCCTTAGTTTAGATAGCTTCTAGATGGGAGCAGTGAGTCCGCTGGGGCCGAGGTGGGTACCTTAGCACAGACTGCGGGGCTTCATCTTGCTAAGGTGGGCACTTTGGCACAGGATGAGGACCCCAATCCGTCTGAGGTAGTCTCACCTCAGCGAGAGCGAGAAGCTTCTAGCAAATCGGCCTCCTCACATCGAGGTCGCCTGCCAGACAGCTTCGGTTTGTTTACAATGACAGTGGACAGGATCCTATCCTTGGTTGATCGCTATAGACTTCCTAACGATCTCGTTTATATTATCCCCTTGGGCCAATTTCCTTGGGATCACGGTTACGACGAGATCGTGGTCTTCGAGGAACAACTCATACCTGGCCTTCGTTTTCCACTCTACCCTTTCATATTCGAGATCATCAAATTTTTTGACATCGCCATCGACCAGCTCCACCCGACCTCCATTCGTAATATTGTAGGTACCATCTCCCTTTTTCATGACTATAATCGACCTCTTGTCCTCGACATTTTTTCCTCGATCCTTTCCATCAAAAAGAATTATGCCTGTGTTCTACCCGAGCACAAGCATATTTACTACATGTCTCCACGCCCCGGGTACAAGTTGTTACACGAGCTCCTCAACAAAGTCCCGGCCTGGAAGAGGCGTTATTTTGTAGTTTGTAACACGAAAGGATGGCCTTTTCCAACTCACTGGAGACCTGCCATCCAGGACCCCGATGTTAGGCTAGATAAAAAGGTGTGGGAGGAAGTCCGGGCTTGGGCGAAGCTAGGCTTGAAGTTTGAGAACTTTGTGACCGAAGAGAAGCTCGTGCAGGCCGGCCTAAGTCCTCTCGGTAGGTTGCTAACTATTGTATTCTTTCTCTTATTTTGTTTTGCTTCGATGACATTTTCTCTGACTCTATTTGTTGCTTTGCTACAGTTATCATGGTTGACTTCTTTGTTGACGAGCTCTTCAAAGGAATGCTGAAGTGCAAGAAGAAAAGAGAGCCTCCAAGAAGGCCCATATTCAAGAGGAGGTTCCCACTTCGGGCGTTGGTGCCACCTCTTCCGAACCTCCATCTGACACCGAACATCCCCCGGTAATCGACCTAGTCAAGGAGGATCAGGATAGGGCTTCCCCACACCAATTGCCAAAGGAAACTACATCCTCCGAGGCCCAACCAGCTCAGGAGGCCATCCCATCGAGCAGCGACGTCACAGCTCGAAGTGTCTTGAGCCCGAAGCTTGGTCTCCTCAAGAGCAAAAACGCGGTCTTCCCTGAAGAGGTTACTCGGTGGGCCGAGCTACCGGCTGTGCAGTTCGGAGAAAAAGCGGTGACACACTGCATGGTGGTATGTAACCAACCTTCAACCTTTTTGTACTTAGATTTTTTCTCAGTACTTATATCTCGTTTCTCCTCTTGTCAGGTGAACTCTTCGACCCACGCTCCGGTCTACCAGTCCGAGATGAATTTGAAGCGGGCTCTCGAAGCCGAGGAATCGATTTGAACCTAGTTCACAGTGAGAACAACAAATTATTGAGGGATGCACGAGCTCATAAAGAATTATTGGTAGTTCTGATGGTGGAGAAGGAGGAGCTGAAGGAGCACAAGGCAACCCTTAAGAGAGAGGTCTAGAACCTCGAGGAGCTGGTGAAGGAGCGAACTGACATCCTGCTTTGCTCGATGGAGGAGGCAAAGATTAAGGCCGTCGAGGAGTATAAGTCTTCGGTGGAACAATGCGAGTTGTTTTTCGCGACCGGGACGACGGGCTACCTCAAAGGCTTCAAACTTAGCAGGTGGTTGACCTGATGTGAGTTTCCTCACCTTGACCTCAGCGCTATTACCACATTAGAGATCACCGAGGAGATGGCCCTCGAGGTAGCTAAGGACCCTGACTCCAAGGAGGAGGAGAGCGACGACCTCTTCGGCGAGGAGACTATGGAAGGGGATGAGGGAGGTGGTGCCGCCGACGCTGCCAACGATCTCATGGAGACTGATCAACCCACCAACATTGCTACTAGGGGCGAAGAGCCCCGGGACGATTGATACTTCTTGCCTCTTTTCTTGGACTCCCCTACATAGTGTATGTCCCGAGCCTCTGAGCTCAGTTGTTGTTCTTCTCTATCTCGAAGTGTCAAGCTAACGAGTTGGACTCCAAGCAGGAATAACCCAGTATTGCTATATGCCGAGGTGGATGGACACTGTAGGGTATGTACCCGATTTGTCCATGCACGGGCTACTTACTTGCCCAAGCGGAAGAGGCGATTGGAACTTGTCGCGCTTATACCGGGGAGGCATTTAAGACTTATCTGCCCATGCCGAAGAGGCGACTAGGACTTGTCTTCCTATGCCGAGGAGGCGATTAGGACTTGTCTGCCTATGCCAAGGAGGCGATTAGAGCGTAATCAGCCTGGACGAGCCTTGTCAGTCCTATTTGCCCCTACAGGTCGAGCCCTCCGTGGCTCCCGCAGAAGCCGGCAGCCAAAGGACTACAATCGCCCTTGCGGTTTGAGCCTTTCAAGGTTCCAATGTGATATGGCAACCTACAGTTAGTAAAGCTGCCCCCGCAGGTTGAGCTCCTTGTGGCTTATTGTAGGAGTAGACGACCAACACCTTAAAGGACTGACACAGTGCAGCCATGTCACTGACCCGCTATTTAAATTCCAACATCGACACACATATCGCATGGTGGAAGCCAAACCACTTTCTGCATCAAGGATCCCTAAGCCGACCTCGAAATATGTTGGTAACAAGCCAAAGGACCTACAATGAAGCAAAAATCTACTCCATTCGCTAAGTTGATCTCAGCTCGAGAGTGGGGGGCAATTGATGAGGGCAGATTTGGCCCTCCACTGACATCATGACACATGGCATTTCGAAACAATTGGGTGACACCCCAGAACCACCTAGGTGATAACTTGCCTTAGCCAAAATGATGGAGTCACAACTGGCCCCTGGTGACTTGGCGACCTGCCCCCATCGCCGACCTAGTGACCTGGCGACATGCCTCCACCGCTGACCTGGCGACCTGCCTCTGTTGCTGACCTAGCAACCTGCCTCCGCCGCCGACCTAGCAACCTGCCTCTGTTGCGGACTTGGCGACTTGCCTCCACCACCGACCTGGCGACCTACCTCCACCGCCGACCTGATGACCTGCCTGGCGACCTGCCTCCTCCACCGGCTTGGTGGAAACCTAGCTAGCGACCTCGTCCACAACTCAGGGCGGATAGCAGCACTTCGTCCAGGGCCAACCTGTGGTACCTCGTCAGTACCGGTCGAGGTGATCTCGACGTGAGGAGCGACCTCCCTCGAGGGCTTACCGACCTGATTGAGGTCCAGGTGGCGACCTGCGAGACGTGCTCGCCGACGAATTCTGCATGCATCCCATCACTCCCAGGTCTCTCGGAAGTCATCTATCACACCGAATGTTTTGGAGGAAACCGAGTAGGGCGCAAAGATTGGCCTATGTGCACGACTACCTCCTAGGACTTCAGAGCAATTAAGTACGTCTTCCCAAACACGCTGTGTGATACCCACGCCAAACAATGTCTATATAAAGGCCTTACCTCCAACCTCAGAAGGTACGCGCGATTTAGTGCATTGTAGCTCTCCTTGTTCTCAAACTCTCAGCTCGCATATACTATTACTGGCTTAAGCATCGGAGCGAGCTCGTCGGGTTAGTCACCTTGGGTTCTTTGATACCTCCATTTCCCTGCAGTTCGAGCGATCTACTTAACGACAAGCGTTCGAACTGCCCTACAACTAGGAGCATCCAGATCGCACACTATCATGTATAGCATTGATTTGAACTGAAATAATAAAAAACCAAACTACAATTTCGGTTTTGATTATTTTGGTTTTAATTCGATTTTTCATTTAAAATTTTGATTTTAAAAATTTCGATTTGTTCAATTTAATTTTTAATCGAATGAATCATTTGCTCACTCCTACATGCAGTTACTAGAAGACCATTCGAATCGTAAATCACCACGGCACCATACCGAAAACGGAAAGCCTGCATCAGAATTTACTTAGAAGTTTGACCCAACCCGGTTCCGGAGACCGCCAATGGCAACTATTTTTTATCACTTGATAATGGCTTGGACACAGCTTTCCTGATGTCCCTTGCCGGAACCCGCTTACTAGATTCTGAATCGAACTATGTATACAACTTAATGCAGACCTCAAATCTAAATTAGCTTTAGAGTAGCATATTTCGAGTTGAAATCAGCCCCCACAAGATAATTTTCCACAACGTCCCATAACACATACCCACTGTGTATTGGGAATATCTGATGATACTTCATCATTTTTTATATTATTATTGGGAGATGTTCCTAATATGGGGATATACTGTGGGGTGTTGTTGGGGGCTAATTTGAACTCGTATATTTCATTTCTAGTATTACAAATGGACCACAAAATAAATTAAAAAACATTAGAAATCAAAAGAAGGATCTAAGGAATTTGCCTTTAAATAATCACAAGATTCAGCAAGCCAATACACAGAGGAAATATTATAATCAGAAACATCAGCTTTTAAACTAAAATGTAAAATCACTACCAAACCAAATTGCTCTAGCTACAACATCACAGAATAAAAGAGCATGAATGGTTGAATGGTAAAAACATAAGTCTCCTCTGATATTTGACTTAAATACTGAAACATTCCCTCACTTTTTAAATTGAATTTAGACCTAGGATGGCAATTTTCTCATTCCCTTTGGATACCCGACCTCCCTGACCCGATGAGATGGGGTCAGGGATGAGATTGATAGGAATTCCCAACTGGGGTTGGGGTCAGAGATGTGGAATGAAGTACCTGCTCTGCCATGACCCCAATTATGTGTTAAATATTATTTATATTAAATATATTATACATATGATATTATTAAATTATTATACTATATAATCAAAATATATTTAAAATATTATTTATATTTTAAATTTATTTTTTATTTTAAATAAATTTATTTTTTTAAATACTATTAATTAATAAATTTCAGAAAGTCTAGTCCCTGCGGGAAGCCCATCTCCTTTGGGGATCAGGGATGAAACATAACTTTTATCCCTAGTGAAGATCGGAATTAGGGACGGGGTTAATTTCAAATTGGGGTCGGGGACGGGAATATGATCGCTGCCCAGAACCCACCCTCTGTCATTCGTACTTGACCTCCCCCTCTTGGATGACATCAGCAGACAAAACCCTCCCATCTATTAACACTCCATCCATATTTATTTAGTACATAACATCATGTGTGCTTTCATTTAAAAAAAATCCAGTTTTTCCCTTTATTACTTCTTTGCTTATTTGGTTGTGTCTTATATATGGACAGAAACCTCCCCTCACCAAGAAAAAGGCAACCTTAGAGAAGGGTCTTATTTATAACAAAAAATATATGTTTTTTTTTTTTTTTTTTGCAAACAGTTTTTTTAAAATATATAAAAACAAATGTGAACGCCAAATGTACCCTTTTGCGCTTAGATTTATGATTTCAGATTAGTTTTAACTAATTTACAGGTAGGAAGATAGGTGGATTAGTGGATGGATAGATGCAGCTCCATCAGCAATCAAGTTCTCATTGTTCTAAGGTCGAAGATGATGGGTTTTTTTTTTTAATTAATTAAAATCAATTTAATCTCAAATTTAACTTGGGATATATTAGTCATTTTTCTTTATCCATTAGACATGACAGTTTATAAACTTAAGAGGGGAGGACTAAGTCCAATCGACAATATCAGGAGAGGTTTAAAAAGTCTTTAACTCATTCTTTTTTCAGCTCCATTTCAAGACCCATCTTCTCCAATGCCTCTACCTTGAAGATTTCCATTATAAGTTCCATATACATTTCCAACACTTTTTTAAACGTGTCATCTAAGCTATTTTCAAATTCTCTATTCTCACACATACTAATGGCTACATGGTATGCAGATTTGAAAGTAAATTTATCATTTTGGATCTGGGTCCCAAGATAGCCCATCTTCCCAATTGTGATTGCCTGGACGAATGCTTTTAACCTTGAGGCAATATTGGGTACGGATATGATTAGTCACCTCATTTTTCCAATAATATGATAACCATTTATCTTTGGAACGCATGGGTCACCCCAAATGTCTATCTCCTCCCCATTATTAACCGCCCATCTAACTCCAAAAATTTGTTTACCTGCCAACAAATTCTTCCACCCCATTACACTTGCAAATTTTTTTGACACTTGTCCTTTGAAATATATAGGTTCAACTATGTTATGAAAAAGATATAATATCCGAAAAACGATTTAACAATCAATTGAAATCATAAACATGATAACAAATAAGGTGTTATTTATCAAGATTCATAAGTGAGTTTTGATTGATCAAAATTCTTTCTACACCATATCTTTTTAGTACTCCCAACCTAACTTGAAAAAATTAAAAACTACTTTTGACAGTTATTTACGTGTGCCTATTATATCCGATTCCAATAAAATGGGGGTGTTATCATTGGTTACACAGCCGAAAAAATCACCTTCAACCAATCCGAATTCCCCTTATTCTTTGTGGTAAGACCGTGAGATGTTCCCAATCCAATGCACGATTGTGCTTTAGGTCCCGTTTGGCATTATTCTTGTTTATTTCTGTTCGTGTGGAAATTCTTGTTCCGGAACATTTCCGTACGAACAACTAGCCAATGGTTCTCTTTCCTGATTACACGTGGTTGCATCCGAGGCATGCACACGTGTGCGCATCTCGCAGCCACGATAATAAAGTGAAATGCGCTAAGCTTATCAACGCTTGTATGAGAGTAAGAAGCTGAGAAGTTGAGAAGGGCGGGAGAAGATAAGCAGGTGCAGGTAATGGAAGCTCTTCTTACCACCACAACCCAATTTACGGCCGCTCACTACCACCCTCTCTCATCCACCTCAAGGCCGCCGCTGCCACCCCATCACATTAGATCTTTCCTCTCTTTCTCTTCTACATTGGCAGCAGCAGCAGATATCAAAACAAGTTCGACTACCCGTCTTCGAAGGAACTCTTCTCCTCTTCCTCTCAGAGTCTCTGCTAATTCCCAAGCTGCCCCTGCTTCCGTAGAGACCTCTACGATTTCTCCCACACCCTCTGAAATGAAGGCTTGGGTTTACGGGGAATATGGAGGTGTCGATGTTCTTAAATTTGATCCAAAAGTTTCCGTGCCTGATGTTAAGGAGGACCAGGTTTTGATCAAGGTTGTTGCTGCGGCTCTTAACCCGGTTGATGGCAAGAGAAGACAGGGGAAATTCAAGGCAACCGATTCCCCTCTGCCTGTGAGTTCTTTCTATATCCCATTTTGTCTTTTGTTTCTCTAAATTCTTATCATCTGTAACTTCACCCTTGGGATTTCTCACTATTGAGCGTTATATAAGTGTTCTTAATTGGGGTTCAAAAAAATTCTATTGCACAAGAGGATTTTACTGGTATTCTATCTAGATGTTATTGCAAGCTGGTCCTGTATTTATTTGGTTTCTTGAACTACACATTCTGGAATTGACGTTTTAAAGCTGTTAATGATGAAAATTGAAAAACATAGTTCTCCTGGGTTTGAGGTTTGAACAAATCAAATCGCGAAAAGGACTTTTTATTTTATTTTATTTTTTCTGACAACTCTTTTGCTTTTTGAAGAATTTATTAATTTTCGTGACAGCTGTTAAATGAATGCTAATTTGTTGCTATGATATCTGCAAAATGCAAATATTTGTTTTTCGTTCAAACTACAGAGTAAAAGCAAAGCAGTATGGTTTCACCTAATAATGTGAATTATGTTTGTTAATTTTGCGGTTCCAGCTCTCGTAGGACACCATGAGTACATGACTACTAGGGGTTGAAAACTAAATGTGGGTTCTCCTCAATTTACTTACATGTTTAACTTCTCTGCTTTCTATTCCTATTTCACGGTATATCTACTGAATCCTGAAATATTTCTCAAATCTCTTTGATCATTTTATCTTCATCTTTTGAATGGGTTTTCGGTGTAGACTGTTCCAGGTTATGATGTTGCTGGTATAGTGGTAAAGGCGGGCAGCCAAGTGCAGAGCCTAAAGGAGGGGGATGAAGTATATGGGAATATCAATGAGAAGGCTCTGGAAAACCCTAAACAGTTCGGCTCTTTTGCAGAATATACTGCTGTTGAGGAGAAACTCTTAGCACCAAAACCCAAGAATCTGGATTTTGCTCAGGCTGCTAGCCTTCCCCTTGCTGTTGAAACTGCATATGAAGGTCTTGAAAGATCTGGATTTTCTGCTGGGAAATCTATTCTTGTATTGGGTGGTGCTGGTGGAGTTGGAACTCTGGTAATCCAGGTAATTTCTTCACTCTCTTTCTCACCGTCATTGAATATTTAGATGATTGTGTGGATTCAACGATCCATACTTATTTCCCCTTTATATTTGTTTGTCAGCTAGCAAAGCAGGTATTTGGTGCCTCAAAAGTTGCAGCTACATCCAGCACAGGAAAACTTGAGCTGTTGAAGAGCTTGGGTGCAGATTTGGCTATTGACTATACCAAAGAAAACTTTGAAGATTTACCGGAGAAATTTGATGTGGTATTTGATGCAGTCGGTAAGCTTCTAAATGCCATTTTCTTTTGTATATTTCTCTGAGAGGATCAGAATCAACTGAATTTTCAATTTTGTATTAGTCTATTTATTATTTTATTAATATTTTTGTGAATATATAATTATTATTTTATTAATATTTAATAACTTATATCTTAATATTTAGCATTAATTTATGAATATTTTATTATTTTCTTATTAGTTTATTACTATTCTATTATTTTTGTTTTATTATTTTAAAATTAATTTATTATTATTTAATAGTTAATATGTTAGTATTTTATTATTAATTTAATTATATTATATTAATATTTTATTATTTTATCATTAATTATTTTTTTATTATTGTCTTATTATTAATTTAATAATATTTTATTAATATTAAGATTTTGAGTGTTTCTTGTCATGAGTTATTTACTTCTCTTGACTCGGGCCTAGGGGAGACTACAATGGCTATTCCCCATTTGGGGGATTCTCATTCCAAAAAGGTTCAAAATATCGATACGGATGATATACCCAGTAGGGGCATATTGGCCTCCATGAAGCTCATTTCTCCTATCTTTTTTAGTTTTTTTAAACCTGGTTCTGAGGGGCGATTTAAGGCCCGTCTACCCCCTGAACTAGGTTAAACCCCGAAACACCCCCTGTAGGGCATATCGGGAAGCCCCCAATACGAAATGTATCAGCCAATACATATCCAAATTTTGAACCTTGATTCCAACCAAACAAATGGTTGGAATGGGAATGGCCCATTCCAATTCTGTTTCCATGCACAGGGAACCAAATGGACCCTAGATATATCTAGATGAAGCTTCTCCTTTCTGGGGAAGCTTGCTTAGCCTTTAAGTCAATATTTTCAGTAAAATACAGGAAATGGGAAAACATCCAAGTTTTGTAAGGCTCCATTTGGTTTGTAAGAAGATTTGGATGGGATGGGATGAAATGGGATGGTGTAAAAATTGATCTTTCCATTGTTTGGTTTATATGGGAAAATAGAAGGAAAAGTACCGAGAGAGATGGGAGTGCTGAGAAGGCAGATCGCTGCTGCCGAGAGTTGCAGTGGCGACCAGAGAAAGAGGGAAATGCAAAGGGGTGAAGAAGACGGCGATCTGAGAAAGAAACAGATCTGGTTTGTTGTCGCCGCACAGTGAAGAAAACAGTGAAGGATTGTTCCACCGCCGCCTCCTCTGTTCGATCAGGGAAGGCAATGAATAGTATCTGGTTTGTTGCCGCTGTCAAAAGGAATGGAGACTGTTCGCTGTCGTCGCCGTCGCCGCTGGTCCGTGGTAAGGAGACTGTTCATCGCTGGTTCGCCGCCACTGTTGAAAGGAAGGGGACTGTTCGCTGTCGTTGCTGTCACCGCTGGTCTGTGATAAGGAGGTTCGTCGCCTTATTCTAGTTGAAGAAGAATAAGGCACATCCCTTCAAATGATTTTCTCCGAATCCTTGATTTTGGGATCTTGCATCCCATCTTTTTCTCATCCCATCCCCCTCTTTCCCTCAAAACAAATATGAAAAAAGAGAATATTTTTGGAATATTCCAATGTGAATGCATTAATAGGGTATTTGAACATGCTGCATGCAAGGGTCGGATGAGTTCCGCGAGTACTCTATCATGTGAAGCAAAGCCTTCTGTGCGTTTAGAAAAGGAAAAAAAGAAGCCAAGAGGCAGAAGAAATAAAAGATTAATGAATTACATCTACAAATTAAATTGCCAATGTTATCCAATCCGATCAATTTTTGGCATGTAGATTCCATATTGAATTCATTCAGCCTTTCGTTTTTGTATTATTCCGATTTTGATTCTTATATTTGACTAAGAGGGTGGATTCATTTTCTTTGTTTTGAAAAAAAAAAAAAACAGGACAAGGCGATAAATCAGTGAAGGCAGTAAAAGAAGGGGGGAGTGTGGTGGTGCTAACAGGTGCTGTGACTCCGCCTGGTTTCAGATTTGTGGTCACTTCCAATGGGTCTGTGCTGAAGAAATTAAACCCATATTTTGAGAGTGGGAAGGTGAAACCCGTTATTGATCCCAAAGGCCCGTTCCCATTCTCCCAAGTTGTAGAAGCGTTTTCCTACATTGAGACTGGCAGAGCTACCGGTAAGGTGGTCATACATCCAATCCCATGATTAAAGGAAGCAATTTTCGGGATGTCACTACCATTATCCCACTCTATTAAAATTAAAAGCACTACCTAAACATGTAAGAGGCCTCTAGATGCTTAAATATGTACAGTGCAGTGTTTGAAAATTTGTATCTACACTATCCTACTCTATTTCAATAATGCCAAAATTTGCATTTGGATTTTTTTTTATTGCATCTCATACATGAGTGTTAGGGAATAAATACTTGTATCCAGAGACCTCTATAGGTTGAATGATTCTTTGAGATGACATTAGAGTCTATTTGATATCAAGTGTTAAATTTCCGTATCTCACATTATAATTAATTAAATTTCAGTATAAAGTATAAGTGGGCCTATGCTTGTCCAAACTTCATACCTGATGGGCTTTGGCCTAAGGGGATGGGCAGAAAGTCTTGCTTAAACAGTATTTTTCTTTATTCTTGTCGTCGAAATGATATATTTGATTACCTTTTTTTTTTTTGAGAGAGAGACGAAAGGTGGGGTCCTGAGATTCACCCCGTCTGAACTCCGAACCCTTTCTTGATGGACCTGTTGTACGGGTCTGGTGAATTGGATTTAGAAATGGACTAAATTACAGACAGCATTTTGCCCTTTGACCTAGTTTTTCTAAACCTCCACACATGTTTCTCTAAGCTTTAAATTCATCTTGAAAACGCAGAATGATCAGTTCATCAATGCCTTGAAATAATTTGTTTTTTAATATGGTTACTTTCATCATTTTGATATTGGTGTCCACTTATAGAATCTTGAATGGACAGTCTTCGTCACAAAACAAATTTGAGGGGCTAATTACTCTTACCACCCCCTAAGTACAAGGAATTTATCCTTAAAAATATGATGTTTACCACCAAAATAAAAAATAAAAAAAAAAAACCCCGAAAGGTTTCTCTCTCTCGCTCTCTCTCTCTCTAAATACCAGACCAGACTAGGCTGCTATGGGTTCGGGTAGGGATTGATAAAGCAAAGACAAGCACCAAAGGGCACACTACTATAGCATAGTCTAACGAGAAAGTACTATATAATTCAAAGAATGAAGTAACTAATAAACTGCCTCTGTCGTTTAATTTTATATTAATTTGCTCATATGATGTTCCAAATCAGTGAGTGGTGACTGATCCAGTGTTACGGGGAGAATAGTAGGTTATTGTATAAATTGTGTGATGAGATTCAAATGAGAGAAAGTAGATAGATGGTTTAGTCATGTGCATAGAAGACAATCACCAATACCCATAAGAAAAAGTGATTGTTACAGTTGAAGGAATTTAAAAGGGCAAAGATAGAGAAAAAGGACACGGATACAAATATTAAAAAAATGATTTAAGTGCCGATAATTTAATAATGAATATGGCATTAAACAGATCGGACCGGTAAAAAACATGATGCATCATGCATGTAGCACACCCCATATCCAAATTTATGGCAATAGATTAATGTGGGTTTGTATCGGGTTTGGTTGTCTCCTATATATATGGTTTAATGTTGTTTTTTATCTCTTATGAGAGTTATGTCATGACCATTAGATTGTAAGCTACCAGTGCTATTACTTCATTGATCATAAGCTACCGGTTTGCCATCCATCAGTTTCCAGGATCATAATCTGCACGATTTTCTCCTTATAATATAAGCTTGTCAATTTATATTAACTTCATGTAAACGAAAGTGAGAATGCTGGCTAGCTAGGACATGACATTTTTAGATCAATAATCAATTATCTAACTCTTCATAGAAACTCAATACACACCTGCTTAAAGCACATTAATTATTAGGTTTATTATCAACATAACCTTTCTGATACCTTCTATATATATATATATATATATATATATATATATAAAACTTTAATATAATATACCTACCCATATCTTATTATATTGTTTCTTATGACGCATCGGATAAACAAGCAGAGGTGCTCACTGTTCTGGCACATTAATGGAATCCAAGCACCAGCAGTAGTAGTCGGACCTTGATATGGCCAATAGCTCATCAGGTGTCATCCTCTCGAGCTCGTTCTGCCTCCAAACAGCGAAGTTGTTGCGATTTTGTGCATCCGTAGCAAGCGGGTACTCTTCCATCTGGTGAACTTTTGATTTCATTCTCATGTAAAGTCTCATCGTAGCCACACAATCCTCATACGGGTCTTGTATTCCAGTTTGGATATCATACCTGTCAAACGTGTTACATACATAAATAGCGTTCCAAGGTTCAAGCTTTTGATCTATAAACTAAAATTAAATGCTTAGAGCGATAATATAGCTCTTGTTTTCTGTATAGACCATAGAATACTTGCCCAAGATATGCTTGAGTAAGGTACTTGAGTGAGTTGCTGAGCTTGCTTGTTTTCATCAGGGGAGGGTATTTGGCTGTATCCCTGAGCATACAAACATCAGATTATTAACGAACGTTTGTTAGTTGTTCTTGAGCATTGGATTAACTGTTACAACTTCATCATCAGCTATATATACCTGATCATGTGTGCAGGATACTCGATTCCTAAGCGCTCAAGTTCATGATCCAAGCCATGGCCTACAAGAATCCTTGCTTTCCCACTTCTGGAACGAATCTTCCACATTGGTTCGCCATTGCACAGGAAGTCTTGAACCTTCCTTTGCACTTGCTTCAGTGGCATTGCATCTCTCAGATGTTCTGGGCGGATGCCGGTAGTTTCATACCTACAGTACGTACGTAGTTATTGTTTTTCTTGCTTGTATATAATTAAGCTTGAGCTTCATCAATGGCATTGAGATATGATATGATGGTTCATAAATTAATAATATATCAAAATTAAAATCTGAACAAACAAAAAATACCTGTAGTTGGTGACAGGAATCTGTGGTTTCACATAAGAATGGAAGATGATGTTTTCATCTTGATCAATGAGGCAAACTCTAGCACAGAGATCCAGTGAGCCATCACGGCCACCACCAACCATTTTGCAACCTAGTGCAACTACTTGTGGACCTCTTATCCTTCCACCATCCACTTTGAGAAGATCGTCTTTTATTCCCAAGTTGGACATTCGAGAAAGCAAACCCTGCTGGAAGCAGAAACAGAAGATATATTATTATTAATTATTTTATTGTATATATAGAATTAATATAAGTTACTGCTTTCATGCTTAATTAATTAATTTGCAGAGGTAGATAGATCGAGAGCAGCGCTTACGGGAGACACTCGGGAGAGTTGGCATGCTCCTCGGTGAGCCCTAAGAGAATTAGGGGTGTCGAGAATGGTTAAGCAGATGTTGCATCCTCTGACGCCAAATATTCTTGCACATTCCACCTTTGGCAGTGGGCCTTCAAAAGCAACTAAGCGTAAGTGCGTCGTCGTGTCTCGTAGGTGAGCATATATAAAGAAAAAAAGGTTAACTTAATGCATGGCCAGTTCAAGATAGAAGTTGTCGTAGTAGCATTTGGTTTAGTTTGGGTTGGGTTGATGCTCGATCGATACCAACCTATAAGATGCTCCCTTAATGATTCGAAAGAGCGGCAATGCTTTCTACAGATTCCACACATGGGCTCATGAACCGAGTGATATGAGGTCCTCATGTGATCCACCAAGTGCTCCACTTTGTTAAACTGTCTGAAGCATGCACCACACTTGTTCCTGCAGGTAGCAATAAGGTAGTCTTTGGGTAAGTTTTTCTCTGTTTTTTTTTTTTTTCAAACACTCATTTTAATTTATGAGAGTATGAGTATATATATAAAACCCCAGAAGATTATACGAGAGAGAGAGAGAGAGAGTACCTTAGAGTTTCAGAAGATTCAATTCTATTGTCCATGGCAGCTGCTATTAACTTTGATGCGCACAAGAGAGGCAAATTTAAAAACTGAAAACTGGAGGATCTGCTGCTGAATGAGGAGGGTCGTGAGAGGGTATTTATAGACAATATTTGGCGTAGTAAGGAACTGAGGCTTTTATAACTTGAGGGTTGAGGTGATTCCCCCATTGGGTGTTACGTTTATTGGGCTTATCTTCTACCATGGAATAAGTGACATCCAGCAATCTAAGTCCCTGTGAGGGGGCCCATTTAATTTGCCAAGAAGAATCTCGGGCCTTTACCACACAAGACATAATGTTTGATGAAAACTTGAATGTATTGGATGGCTAAAATCATATGGTTATTTATTACACACAAAATTATTAACAGTGAGTGGTAAAATGCTTGACTAAGCTCAGCAGTCAGCAGTGTGGATTATTACTAGCTTGGTTTCATCAATAATTAATCTCCAACTTCAAAGGAAAATAAATATACCCATGACTTGAAGCAGATAAGAAGAGAGAAGGTCAAGTG
The DNA here is from genome assembly GCF_055504915.1 of Nelumbo nucifera. Classification (NCBI taxonomy): domain Eukaryota; kingdom Viridiplantae; phylum Streptophyta; class Magnoliopsida; order Proteales; family Nelumbonaceae; genus Nelumbo; species Nelumbo nucifera. Next base: position 9,528,777 of record NC_142651.1, on the reverse strand, counting down.
AGCATGCATGTAACTAGATAGATAATCTCCAACCTCCAACAGATGTGTTTGTATTAATTCTATAACATCATGAGGCATGAACATTCGTGCAAGTGTTGAACCAAGTATGGCTTTCCTTTGAATGGTACAATCCAGTTCAGTGGTGGTTGTATTGTATTTGTATGACGATGATGATATTTGAATGAGATTAATTACGTGCCTCGTTATTGTTTTGCTTTGTATGTGATGAGTTGTGAACTAATGCACTCGTCGCTTCCTTTCATTGATTAATTTTGTCATTTGTGAGAGAAAGCAAGAGGGTTTTTGACCCAGCTGGAGAATGTCAACAACTCTCTTTTGACTTATGTGGGTCCTATAAGATTCGACCTTCAAAGTTTGAAGTTGAACTTTTTGGAAACCTTTTTAAGTTTTATTTTGAATCAAATAAAAAGAAAAACAAAAAAAGTAAAAACTTTTTTGGATACCTTATCCTCCAATCCATCAACAAATAAAAGAAAAGTTGCTGACATCATGATTAAATTCCATTCCACATGCTCCTGCCAGCTATCGTCTTAAAATACTTTTAAATTTTCTGATAACTGAATACATCCTCCCCCTCTCAACAGTACACGGGTTAACGGAAAAATGGAAAAAAAACTATTTTATTCATCATTTTTCTTTAAATTTTTAAAATAAAACATCCTCCCCCTCTCAAAAGTTCTGAATATAATGGAGTTTATAAAAAAAATATATCAAAAGTTTTCCTTGCATAGACTAATATAAAAAATCTAGTAACAGTTTTGGTAGAGACGTTGAAATTTTTATCGGAAATCTAAAGCATGGGACTTTAGATCAGTTTGGTATCTGATTTGGGTCAGGTTTGGAAGTGGGGATTAAGAAATAAGGGTGATGAAAAGAAACCCTTCCATATTTGGCCCAGATGGCATAAGAGTGTTGTACAACAGAGATGCAAGTCCACATACAAAACAACTTGGCAGTAGCATCAATCCTCTAAAACAAAATCCGGAGAAGTAATTAGATTTATTGTTGTGCTCAAGGGCAAGTCTACAAATCCCTCGTTTGAGGCTTCTATAATTGGGTCCACATGCATCCCTCGTTTGAGCAAGAGTCAGTTTTATTTTAAAACTTTGAAGAATAAAGAAAGGCATAATTGACCATAAAAAGGTTAATATTGGGTTTTAAAAAATTATTCATCACATAACGTCATGTGATGGAATTTTAACGGATGATGATGGTAGGGGAGAATTTAATCAATTGTGAAAAAATTTAGGACTACTTTAAGATAATTTGTAAATAGTAGGGGTAGAATAAGTCAATTTCAGGAAAATTTAAGAGATTTGCCCTAGAATTGATTTAATTCTGAAAAAAAAAAAAAACAGAGTATCAAAAAATGTGGGAAACAATTAGCTCGAATTCATTTGGAAATAAATAAACAAACAACAAGCAAAGAAACCTGGTCATGCATACAAGGAATTAAGATTTTCTGCCAACAAAACTCGTTCCAACCCTCTACCAATGTTATCTAACACTGCACATCTCACCATGAGACTGGAACCTGCCGTGTATGAGATGTGTGGTGTAAAAATCATGTTGGTACAGGGTTGGAACGTGTTTTGTTGGCCAGGTGATCCGAACATGCATATGAGACATTACAGCTTTCCCATTGAAGGACTCTCTCAGTCTCAACCTCTACGAGTTGCCAGCATATTCTTCCATTGATGAATTGTTCTGTTAGGGATCTCTGAAGTTCTAAATTCAGACAGTGGATCGATCGCTCGACCATGCAACACAGACGGTTGATGGGGTGGGTGATTCCTGTTCATCCAAGAATATTTTGGTAGGGGACAAGGCACGGTTAGGAATATGCATGCAATATTATCATTGGTCCTGTTTGAGGCTAAAAAGTATCAAGGTCAAAAGACAGGAAGACTGAAGACGGGAAAAAGGAAATTCAAACAACCACCGCCATCACCATGAGAATCCTCATACCAGAATCAGAATTATTTCCAAACAAGAACAAAAAATTTCATCTGTCAAAAGTTAAAATGGTCAACAGTCACTTTTTAGTCTTTACACATGATATAGAATTAGAAGAGAACAATGGCGATTGGGCAAACTCTCATATATATTACCATCACGCCTGCAGCCACCATATACATACCAGTTAGTTGAATATGGGAATATGAGAAGGGAAATGGCGGAAGGAATCCAATTCGCATAGGGGTATATCCAAATTACAACATAAGAAAAATCTATGATGACAGAAGGACATGTTTTGATCAATCAAACTCTTCCGATGATTTTTATAAAGATCCACCTAATTGATTGGTTATAACTTTTTATCTTTCCAACATTATAATTGAACCCCTGATTCAAAATTTCTGTATTTGAATTCGATTTAATTAAGGGAGATACCAGAAACACATGATACGGGAAGAGCATTAATTAAACCCACCCGTCAATTTTGATAAATACCACTGATTGGTTAATATGTTTTTGATACAGGTCCATTGGTCACAAACTTTTAGGATATCATAGTCAAATTCTTTAATTAAACAAGCCAAGCATACTATTTGAATTTGATTTTCTGATACGTACCGGAAGAACTTGTAACCAATGAATTCAAGCGAATACAAGTAACACTTTTCAATGGTCATGCTTTGGGTTTTGCAAGAGGGGGGTGACCTTGAATCACCATTCTTACACCCAATATCATTTCCCTCCATCAAATTTTCTAAGAAAATATGGGTGTATGATCAAGGTCAAGGATGTTGCATTCCTGATTCCTAGTAAAACAGAACTCTCATGAAAAGCAATGGTTCTGACTTCTGAACAAGAATAACAACCATCTTTGTCTTTGTGTTTATTCTTATGGACTTCTTCATTCGCATATGGTGGAAGTTAATAGGCTAATAACTTCATGAAAACCAATGGTTTTTTTCATCGTCTTCTTCTTCATTTCGAACCTACAACATTCACCCTCTTCTCCATTTCTCAGAGCCGAAAGCTACAATATCTTCATCTCTCGTTGTCAAAGCTACAGCATCTTCCCCATTTTTCAGAGTCGTTAATCATCGGAACTTCATCTCTCATCACTAGAGCTACAGCGTCTTCCCCATTTCCAAGCTACAACGTCTTCCCCATTTTTCAGAGCCATTAATCACCGGGGCTTTGGAGCTTCATCTCTCATCACCAGAGCTACAACATCTTCCCCATTTCAAAGTTACAACGTCTTCCCCATTTTTCAGAGACATTAATCACCGGAGCTTTGGAGCTTCATCTCTCATCACCGGAGCTACAACGTCTTCCCCATTTCAATGCTACAACGTCTTCCCCAATTTTAGAGTCATTAATCACCAGAGCTTCATCACTCATCACTAGAGGTAATTTCTCAAAGTCGTTTCATCATCGGATCTTCATCTCCCACCACTAGATTACAATGTCTTCCCCATTTTGAAGCTACAACATCTTCCCCATTTTTTAGAGTCGTTAATCATTGAACCTTCGTCTCTAATAATCTGTTCCATTGCATTGAGTGTGGTAAGCATCTAGTGGCAGTAGGAGGGAGTGGGTTTGGTGGTCAATGAACACCTCTCCACCCGCCGGAGCGACCTTCGGGTAATTATGCCATTTCTGAGAAGCAGTCTCGGAGGGGGGACGTGGGGATAGACGAGAGGCAGAACCACCTCCAAGGGGTGGGAGAGGTCTTCTGCACCTCCCCAGATGAGGCAGAGATGTCCCAATCCAATAGGGAAGGCCGACGGTGGAAAACGGTGCTTTTGTAGAACCACTGTTTCCCATCGTCGGCCTAGGCCGATGAGTGATCGGAAGGTGTCGGGATGCTCAGTGGGTGAGTGGCAGTAGAAGGGAGTGGGTTTGGTGGCCATCGAACACCTCCGCACCCACCGAAGCGGCCTCCGAGTGATTCTGCCATTTCCGAGAAGTAGTATCGGAGGGGGGCGCGAGGGTAGACAGGCGGCAAAAACCCCTCCACAGGGTGGGGAGAGGTCTCCTGGACGTCCCCAGATGAGGCAGAGATGCCCTAGGACAACGGGGAAGGCCGACGGTGGAAAACTATGCTTTTGCAGAACCAGCCTTTCCCACCGTCGGGCCGATGGGCGATCGGAAGGTGTCGGATGCTTAGCGAGTGAGTGGCACTAGGAGGGAGTGGGTTTGGTGGCCATCGAACCCCTCTACACCCACCAGAGCGGCCTCTGGTGATTCTGTTAATGGGGAAGGCCCAGATGAGGCAGAGATGCCTACGCCAACGGGGAAGGCCGATGGTGGAAAATGGTGCTTTTGCAGAACCACTATTTCCAATCGTCGGCCCATGCCATCGAGCTAATGGATGATCAGAAAGTGTCGGGATGCTCGGTGGGTGATTGGCAATAGGAGGGAGTGGATTTGGTGGCCATCGAACCCCATCGCACCCGTCGGAGCGGCCTTTGAGTGATTCTGTGATTTTTGAGAAGCGGTCCTGGAGGAGGGGCGCGGGGTAGACGGGTGGCGGAACCACCTCCACGGGGTGGGAAGAGGTCTCCTGGACGTCCCTAGATGAGGAAAAGATGCCCCAAACCAACAAGGAAGGCCGACGGTGGAAAACAATGCTTTTGTAGAACTACTGTCTCCCACCGTCGGCCTGGGTCGTTGAGTCAATGGGCGATCGGAAGGTGTCCGGATGCTCGGTGGGTGAGTGTCAGTGGGAGGGAGTGGGTTTGGTGGCCATCGAACCCCTCAACACCTATCGGAGTGGCCTCCGAGTGATTATGCCATTTTTGAGGAGCGATCTCGGAGGGGGGTGCGGGGGTAGACGAGAGGCAGAACCACCTCCAAGGGGTGGGGAGAGGTCTCCTAGATGTCCTCAGATGAGGTAGAGATGCCCCGGTCCAACGGGGAAGGACGACGGGCTGATGGGTGATAGGAAGCTGTTAGGATGCTCAGTGGGTGAGTGGTAGTAAGAGAGATTGGGTTTGGTGGCCATCGAACCCCTCCGCACCCATTGGAGCGGCCTATGGGTTATTCTGCCATTTTCGAGAAGCGGTCCCAAAGAGGGGCATGGGGGTGGACGGGCGGCGAAACCACCTCTACGGGGTGGGGAGAGGTCTCATGCACGTCCCCAGATGAGGCAAAGATGCCCCAGGCCAACAGGGAAGGCCGACGGTGGAAAACATTGCTTTTGTAGAACTACCGTTTCGCATCGTCGAGCCGATGGGCAATCAGAAGGTGTCAGGATGCTCGGTGGGTGAGTGGCAGCAGGAGGGAATGGATTTGGTGGCTATCGAACCCCTTTGCACCCGCTGGAGTGGCCTCTAGGTGATTCTGCCATTTCCGAGAAGTGGTCCCAAAGAGGGTGCGGGGGTAGATAGGTGGAAGAACCACCATTATGGGGTGGGGAGAGGTCTCATGGACGTCCCCAGATGAGGCAAAGATGCCCTAGGCCAACGGGAAAGGCCAACGGTCGAAAATAGTGCTTTTGCTAAACCACTGTTTCCCACCGTTGGCCCAGGCCGTCAAGCCGATGGGCGATCAGAAGGTGTCGGGATGACCAGTGGATGAGTGGCAGTAGGGGGGAGTGAGTTTGGTGGCCATCGAACCCCTCCGCACCCGCCAAAAAGGCTTCTGGGTGATTCTGCCATTTCCGAGAAGCGGTCCCGAAGGGGGGCGCGGGGTAGACGGGTGGTGGAAACACCTCCGCGGGGTGGGGAGAAGTCTCCTAGACATCCCCAGATGAGGTAGAGATGCCCCAGGACAATAGGGAAGGCCGACGGTGGAAAATGGTGCTTTGGCAGAACCACTGTTTCCCACCGTCGACTCGAGTTGTCGGGCCAATGGGCGATCGAAAGGTTTTGGATGCTTGGTGGGTAAGTGGTAGTAAGAGGAAGTGGGTTTGGTGGCCATCGAACCCCTCCACACCCATCGGAGCAGCCTCCAAGTGATTCTACCATTTCCGAGAAGCGGTCCCAGAGGGGGCGCGGGGTAAACGGGCGGCGAAACCACCTCCAAGGGGTGGGGAGAGGTTCGGATTGTCGAGCCGATGGGTGATTAGAAGGTATCGGGATGCTCGATGGGTGAGTAGCAGTAGAAGGGAGTGGGTTTGCTGGCCACCGAACCCTTCCGCACCCATTGGAGCGGCCTCCAGGTGGGAAACAGTGGTTCTGTAAAAGCATTGTTTCCCATTGTCGGACTTCTCCGTTGGCCCGAGGCATCTTTGCCTCCTCTGGGGACGTCCACGAGACCTCTCCCCACCTCGTGGAGGTGGTTCCGCCGCTCGTCTACCCTCGCGCCCCCCTTCGAGACCACTTATCGAAAATGTTAGAATCACTAGGAGGCTGCTCCAGCGGCTGCGAAGGGGTTTAATGGCCACCAAACCCACTCCCTCCTACTGTCACTCACCCACCGAGCATCCCGACACCTTCCGGTTGCCCATTGGCTCGATGTTTCTGGCCGACAATGAGAAACGGTGGCTCTACAAAAGCATCGTTTCCCATCATTGGCCTTCCTCGTTGGCCCGGGGCATATCCGCCGCCTCTAGGACGTTTAGGAGACCTCTCCCCACCCCGTGGAGGTGATTCCGCCACCCGTCTACCCCCGCGCCCCCCTCTGGGACCGCTTCTAAAAAATGGCAGAATCACCCGGAGGCTGCTCCGGCAGGTGTAGAGAGGTTCGATGGCCACCAAACCCACTCCCTTCTATTGCCGCCCACCCACCAAGCATCCCGACACCTTTCGATTGCCCATCGATCTGATGGCCTGCAAAAGCACCATTTCCCACCGTTTGCCTTCCTCGTTGGCTTTGAGAGAGTTGAAAGATAGATTGCAAGAGAATTTAGAGTGTTGTGTCACACGCACCTTGTGAGATTGAAGGCAAGGCCTTTATATAGGTGGACTGCCATAGGCCTCATGATGTGTGTTCGAGATTGTTGGCCCATCTGGTCCGGAATTGGTTTTGCACCCAAATATGGACTCCGCATAAGCTGGTAAGGCTTATCTAGGTCCGTCTGAATCTGGTAGTGAAAAGATGAACTCCGTTGACGTGGTGTTGTGATCCCAAGAAAATTGGAGACAACTGGCTTGCTTCTAAATAGAGGTTACGTGGCACCTCGACAGATCGGTGCATATAGTTGAGCTATTCGAGCCTCGGTCTAACTAGGTGACCCGAGGTATGCGAGATGACTGGGATCGCTGAGGTCACTGAGGTCGTTGAGGTGTCACCATATCGTTCTGTCGCTCCACGTGTCGTCACATCATTTGACGGGTCAAATTATTCATCATCAATTCATAAGAAGAAATCACTAGTAAATAGAGTAGGCAAGTAACAAAATAAATTTTCAAGGCAGAGTGGCAAATAGTAGGAAAACACCACCAACATGATTACCATTTATCTCCACAAATGATTTTGGGTGAAGGCAATCTTTTATTTATATGCTTTGCTCCAACAACCTAGGGCCCAATGAGAGTTGAGAATTACAAGACTGACTTGCTCAACTATGAGCTTTCTCTGGTTTCCAATCTTTACAAAATTAAGGAATAAGAGACCCTGTTGGGATTAAGAGAGAAAATGATCTTTGATATCATAATCAAAATCTGGGTAGTCTCTGGAGCAAGTAATAAAGATGGATAAGATAAAAATTCGGTGGCATTTGGGTCTGATGTCTAGAAAATTCAAATGCTATTATTTGGGTCTAAAATCTAAAAAGAAGTAGAAATGCTTTTCTGCTTTTAAGAGATTCTAAAAAGATAAGATCATTTGAGTTGGAGCAATTCTCCACATCTGAAATTGTGAAGTTTACTATTTTACCCTTAGAAATAGACTATTAGATAATATTAAAATGATAAAAAGAATATTAAATAAAATAATATTCTATCAATAAACAAATTTTATGATTATTTGAAATAAATAATTATTTATTATTTAATTAATAATATTATTTATTTATTATTAACTAATAATAAATAAAAACATTTTAATTATTACTAATAATCATATTATTAAATATTCTTATGACTGTATAAATATTATTATTTATTTAAATTAAAATGGCATCATTTATAGTTTTACAATAATAGTTATTTAATTTTAATATATTTATTATTTTTAAATAATAATAATAATATTACTATTATTGTTAAATAGATATTATTACTAATATTATTATTTATTTAAATGAAGAAATACTATTTATTAAGTAATAATAAATATTTATAACAATATTGGTTTATTATTATTATTAGTAAATAATATTAAATATATTATTATTATTATTGTTGTTGTTGTTGTTGTTATTATTATTGTTGTTGTCATTATTATTAAACATATTATTATTTAATACTATTTATAATAATAATAATGTTGTTATAAATATTATTACTAATTGTATTTACTTATTCAAATAAAAAAATTATTTATTATTTAATTAATAATAAATATTTAGTAATAATATTTATTATATAATTTTTTTAATATTATAAAATAATATTATTTAAATAATAATAATAATAATAATAATTGTTGTTGTTGTTGCTAAATAGATTACAATAATGAGGGCATTAATGTCATTTTATCATGTCTAAAATGCATCTGATTCTGGTAAGACATGAAACCAGGTTTTACCAATTCAGATCTCAATTTTGTGTTTCAAATCCTCTAATCAAATAAACCCAAATGCCAGTGGCATCTGAAAAGTAAAGTTTTCAGACCTCAAATGTCTGAAAAGTGTTATCAAACTCCACCTTAACATCAAACTCACCTTGGAGTTGGAATAGAAAATATATAGGGACACTCTAGAAGGACAACTCAATGCATGAGGCTTCCAATAATGCTGGGTCTGGAGAGGGAAGATGTACGCAACCTTAGCTTGCACATAAAGAGATGTTGTTTCCAAGATGTATATGTACATGGATACTCTGTGATCAATTAAACATGTCGGCATGCACATAGTACTCCCACAGGTTGGAAAGAATACTGAATACCAGCCTTTCATGGAGTATAGAATGATTTGTACAATGCACTAAATGTATGAGTGGTCCAAACTCCAGAATGTCCCCCACCACACAAACCATCTATCAGTCCATCACCTACCACATTAACTCGCAATATTGTTAAAATTACTAACTTGCAACATATATTATATATTTAGCCAAATACACAGCCTTTGTATGAGGTAATTTCAATGCTTCAGTCTGGACTCTTGGAGATCAAATAAAATGAAAATTGAAACCATTCATGGGAGAACCTTTTTTTATTGATATTATTCTGTTAACAGATTCTATTTGGGAAGAATTTTGGATTAAAAAATGTTGTAGACTTGTATGTAGAACAAAAATGAATTGATATCATCTTCCATGCAGTTTTTAGGCAGCCCACATTGGATTTGGACCCGGTCCATTTGTTTAAGATAGGATCCACATTGCCATTGCAATTTTATGTTTCATAATTGATGTTTAACCATCTTTGATGACTATGACAAGATGCTAAGGACCACCCAATACTATCTTATTCATCTTATGAAGTGAATGAGGATTCATTTAACCCACGAATGAAGGGGAAATAAAGAAAAAGAGAAGAGGATTGCTAATCTTACATTGCCAATGGAAAGTATTGTATGTAAGTAGTGCTATATACTCATAGAGCATGTAAGATTAGTATTGTATTGAAGGAAACTATTGCTGCCAAGGATGGGCCGAGGGCAATAAAGTAAACTCGCTTCCTTAACCGAGGGCTGATGTGTCCAAGGGCTGGTGTGTCCGACATGAAAACAAGAGAGCAAGTCAGAGGCCCCTGATGTTATCCCCGGAGTAGAGACTTAGACAGTCAAGTCAGTCAAGCACATAAAAGGGCTCGGACGAAGTCCAAGGTGAGAACTCAGACGATGTCACTCGAAAATAAGAGATCTAAAGAGCAGGAGTGAGCAAGATGATTTACCCAGAGAGAGGGACCTCTATTTATATTTGACTTTACCTTGGGAGTGATTGGAGGTGATTGGCAGCGAATGGCCAGAATTGCATCCGGGCAAAGCCACGTGGTGCCATCCTGAGCCCTGTCACATGCGCCTACATCAGAAACGATTTAGCTAGAGGAGATTGTAAGTTATCAAGGGGACCATCCAACATCTTACACATACTTTCATTGAAGCCTACAACGCATTTTTGGTTGTTGCACATGAAGGTGTTTTGGCACATTCTGTGTGGTAACTATCATCTTAATTTATTTCCTTTTTCTCTCTTCGATAAAACCTATCTTAATTCATAAAACCACACTTGACACAACACAATTTTGTGCCACCCTGTATTTAGCATTGTTTGTTACTATTTAGTATTTACTAAGCACATCTGGACCCTAAAATTATGAGCCGACAAGGTAACGAGATCTTGTTTGTGCAGTAATTGTGGAGGGGTGGGTTGGGGAAGAATGTAGTCTATTTTTTCTGTTATTTTTAAAAATAAGAAAGAAAAAAAAAACTCTTCTCTCCTGATCTTTTATGAAATACACAATTAATTTACAAGAACTCATATAACAAGTTTTCTTTTTTTTTTTGGGTTTTAGTTTTCAAGACAACATACACAATAGTCCCCAAATGACATCCTCAGTTGGATTACTGTATTATTTTTTTCCGAAAAAAATAAATAAATTGTTGGATATAATAAGTTAGATAGTTGTTCAGATATTGATAAAATAAATTAATATAACTTTAACAAAATGAAGTAGAAACCCAATTTGTATTGAACTTTGATCAATTAAAACTCACCCATGCATTTCGAATAATAGTGTGGATCCATATATATGAATTAATTGTAAATAAATTGAATTGGGATCAACAAACTTTAACCAGATGGAATTTGAATTCTAAATACAGACAAAGTGATACAATTTCCAGCAAAACTTGGTTAGTTAGTTAGTTTGTTTGTTATATTTGCAAAGCTTTCACATGAAAACAAATTAAATTGACAAACGCAGCGTAAAATTTGAATATCCGCTGATGAAGTACTGTAGTAGACATCAACATCCATGGGGGACTATTTTACAGTCTGTCTAAATAGCATCCACAACCACAGGAATGAAAACAAATCAGATGGTCACGTCACCTAGTTGGACATACACCATACATCCATCCGGTTGTAGGCTCATTGCTATTGTCTAATCCAATATGACCTCACATTTTCTTATACACTTGGTAAAACAGGAATAATCTATGATGCCCAAAAGACGTTATACCGGAAAGGCTTTGATCAATTACAATCATCCATGAATTTTGATGAAAAGTCAAACCCAAATCAATAAATAATAGGGGTCTTTATAGTTCAGTCCACCCCTACCCCTAGAATAGAGCTAAGATTTTAGGGGTGGACTGAATCCTACCAGTGGATTGATGTCTATTTCACGGGTAGAATGTAGTTTATAGAAGGGCTATTAATAAATCAGAAGGGAGCTGCAATTCAAATTTCTGAACTAGATTGCAATCTATTTATCCCTAAATAATAACATTTTTAATATGGTTGATTAAAACCTGAATTTAACATATATCTGTTGAACTGCTATATTATTTATTCATAAGATTATTGTCTCTAGAGTATTAAGCAAGTTCCTTACTCTTGAGTCTTGAGTATATAAATACAAGGTATAATTGATTTTGTTTGGGTGAGATCCGTGTAAATGGACTAAAGCAAGCCTTTTGTAATCGTTAGTCTGGACGCGAGGCCAAGCCATTGTGGTAATAAAATTGTTACAAAGGATGTCGTTTTTGTTTTGATGGACATGGAATCAAACAAGGTTATTAGTTAATGGTTATGGTGTGTCAAATAATGGTAATGGACCAGACCGTATACGGACCACCCTACGGCTGTCCGACACATCCACGGATGGTCGGGACCTGTTTGTCTTGTCTAGGCCCAACTCCTGTTACTGTTTAAATTATGTAATGTCCACGACTTCCCATTTTTCTTTTTCTCCCAATTCCCAATCACAACTTGCAACCACTCAATTCTTCGTTTGACCAAATAATCCTCACACTCGCACACGTTGCTAACTGATTTGTGATTTCCGCAACAAATGTTGTGGAGTTCGTGCAATAAGGGTGTGTTGATAATATAATAGAAGCAGTCCGCTAATATTAATTATAATATTTTTCTATAAATATTATTATAATATATATTTTTTTTATATTTTTATGTATTTATATATTAATTATAGTTATTTTGACCTATTTCTCAATGTATCTAAGCGTTTTTATATTTTTTATTCATCTTTTTGCATTTTCAAAACATATTTGTATGTGTATTCATATCCAAATGGTCCAATATGATGTCCAATACCGATACTTTAATCCTTGTGTCAGTCTATTTCATTTTGGCTTCTTATTTTTTGGATTTAATACCTAAAGTCAATTTAATTTTAGCATCATTATATTTAAAAGTACATAATTATTATGCTTTAGAAAAAAATTATTTTTAAATTTAATATTATTCATTTATTTGCATGCATACATCTATGTTAAGTATTTAAATGCATAATACATGTTTATATAATATTCATACATATAAATATGAAGTCAAGTGGGGTTTGGGTGAGTTTGACTTCAGCCCATACTCACACCGTTTGAACAATTTCTTGCAACCTTTATTAGGAATATCTCCCCATGAAAAAAAGCATTTATGTATAGAGATATTCTCAATGTAAGGCTGTAAAAACTGTTTGAACGAGTGTTACACTGACCTAAGCCAAACCTGATTTAGATTGGGTCAAGTTGGCTGAGGCTTTAACCCTAACCTTATCCATTAGTCGAATTCAAACTCTTCAACTGCAACTCTAATTTAACCCGTGTATATGGGGTTTGAGTTAACTTGGGATTTATCACAAAAATAAAAAAGTTAAGGATTTCTAAACTAATTAATACCCTCAACTATTTCTTTATTAAATTATTTATCCATAATATGACAAATCAAATAAGTCACTGAATTCAACCACAGATTGGGTTAGTAATGTTGGATTGGGTTGAAGCCCATTGTAATCATCAGATTGGGCAAGGTTTACATCTTGCAGGATTTTGAGGCTGGTTAGAAGGTATCATTCAAAAGATAAAGGCTTGTTTGGCACATCTTTCTATGTGGTCTTTTTGTTGTTTACAAGTCGAATAGACTGTGTTGCAGTCTTTTTTCATTTGGTTCGTAACAGATTTAACTACCAAAAATCGGTGCACTGAAAAGATGCAAAAAGCCCATTTTGGATTGATTTTGGGAAATTCTAAATGGAGTTTTATAAAGGCTCGTTTGGCACGTCTTTCTATGTGGTCTTTTTGTTGTTTACAAGTCGAATAGAGTGTGTTGCAGTCTTTTTTCATTTGGTTCGTAACAGATTTAACTACCAAAAATCGGTGCACTGAAAAGATGCAAAAAGCCCATTTTAGATTGATTTTGGGAAATTCTAAATGGAGTTTTTTGTATTTTTTTTCGCGTTATTCTTGTACGAAAAGATATGGAAAGATGTACAATAGCCAAACTAGCTTCGAACTGTGCTCATTACATCTTTTGACTGTTAAAGCTATCAAAAGACTTACCAAACGTTCCCAAAGTAGATAAAACAGCTCCTCTGTCCAACATTTCTTGTTTTGTTTGTAGACAATGTTCTTCTAGAATAGAGTCCAATAGAAACATACGCATGTTTTGCTTTACGTTGGAGAGAAACTCTTCTCCAACAAATGGCAACTCTTGTTGCTTACCAAAGACAAGCTCAAGTCCGCACATAATGCGGGCTGGGCCTACACCAAGCAAGTAGGGGTATAACGGTATTAATGGATCAATTTTGGATAGGGCCTCATCCAAATCAAAATCAATCTTGATGGATTGGATGGACCAACAACACATATTAAATTGGATCAGTCTAAATTAATGGTCCAAAGTTTTTATAGGATTGAATTGTACTTGATTCGTTTGTAATGAATATATATTAGATTGGGTTGGATTGAGCCAATATCTAATTCATTGATGAAAAATAAGAATATAGGTGTCAATAGATCAGGTTTATATTAAAATTAATCCTAATTAAAATAAATTTGAACAGATTAGACGATCCAAACAATGAATTGAACCATCCAAAATTATCTAAAACATTCATTAGATTAAATTGGACCTAATCCATTTGTAATAAATTCACTTTTGACTGAATGAGATTGAACCAAATCCAGGCCAATTGACACCCCTACAATCAAATCCAAGGCCCAGCCTATATATAGTATAATATCTGATATAGCAATATAGTATTTTACCAAATATATAGTATAATGTCTTCTATAATTTTTATCAAATATCTATATTACCAAATATATATGGCATCTATACATGGTATAATATATTAATATGTTTACAATCAATTTTTAGATATCTTCTTTAATTTTGATCATAAAATTAAATTAAAATTTTAATTTTAAAAATAATGTTACCCGGACAGGCCTCCTATAAAAAACCGGTCTGGACCGGTCCATGATAATCGCTGACGAAAACGAACGGCACGAAGGAGAGTGGAGACCAAAAGATTTAGGGGCATTTTTGTCAATCAAGGAGGCACTGGACAGGTGGCAAGTTTGCACTTAGACACTTTGCAAACGATATGCCGTGGCGTTTCTGAGATTATAAGCGGTTAAAAGGGGCATTTATCTGAAAATCCATTAGCAGTCTCCATCACTCCATCAGTGAACCCGGTTTGTCCCCTCAAACATGAATCGTCCCACGTTAGGGAGGGAGTGAGAACCCGCCAGCTCCAGCCTCCAGTAGCTGCCTTCACTGCACCAGAAAAAAACCCCTACACCTAAAGCAACTATCCGATTCTCTCTCTCTCTCTCCATGTAATTATCGTTCAAACCCTAACAAGGTCTAACTCCTTACTGTGATGTCATGAATCTAGCTTCCGAACTCTCTCTTTTATCTCTTTTAACTTGGACAGCTTTTGCTAGTGGCTTTGAAAAATCTTGCCCTTCCTAATAATTGAGTCTAGAAACAGTAGTGAACAGCAGTTGATTTTTCTTTATTTTTACTGTAGTTCTTGATTTTGAGATGGGGATTTAAGGTGTTCGAACTTCAAAGAAAGGATGAGTTGCTCTTTCTCACATTGCTGCAGGAGATTGAGACGACGTTTGTGACAGCGAAGGACTGTTTATGTTCTGTCCGAATAGTTACATAATGTGGGGGAATTTGAAGTTTAATTTTCAATTTCTTTGAAAGCGATCATTCTTTATTTGATTTCGGGGTTGGATGCTGATATTCTATTCCAGATCTTCGAATGAATGAATGTTTACGAGTTTGAATACACGAGATTCTTATGTATTGAAGAGAGGAACTCCATTATATTTATATCCATAATGTAGTTGGAACAGGAAAGGTTTCAGTTTTCAAGCTTAAATCATTTCCATCTCTCAGTTCCTTTCTTCATTCATTTATTTATTTATTTATTTATTATTATTATTATTATTATTATTATTATTATTATTATTATTATTATTATTATTATTATTATTATTATTATTATTATTATTATTATTTTATGCTCTCAAAAGATTCCATTTAACTCTACCGTGTTCAGCCGAATTTTAAGAGACAAGCGGAGTTCAGTGCCCTCCCGGCCTCCCCTATCCACATTTCGTTCTAAAAGGTTCCCGAAGTGGGGATTTGATGGTACTGGTTCGGATCAATGACGAACTTTCACTGGTTTAAGCAGATATCAAACAATGGTAGATCCGAAAGGAGGCTCTCCCTCGGAGAATACAAACGAGCTATCTCTTGGTCCAAGTACCTGGTTTCTTCTGGAGCAGAGATTAAAGGTTACGGAGAAGAAGAATGGAGTGCCGATTTGTCTCAGCTGTTTATTGGGATTAAGTTCGCGACGGGACGACACAGCCGGATCTACCGCGGAATATACAAACAGATGGACGTCGCAATAAAGCTCATTAGCCAACCTGAGGAAGACGAGAGCTTGGCTACTCTGTTGGAGCAGCAGTTTACCTCAGAGGTCGCGTTGCTCTTTCGCCTACGGCATCCTAATATCGTCACTGTACGCTCTATTTCCTTTATTGTTAATTGCATAATTCTCTGTGTGTGTTCTCGGCTATCTTTGTTTCCCTTTTCTTGCATTGTGGGGTGCATTGAGAAGCAAAATTTGTGGTGCTGGGGAGCTTTAGACGTCCTGTTTGGCCTTGGAAGGAAATGGAGTTCTCAAACACATTAGACTTAGCATAGTGATTGTTTAATTTCTTTTATCTATTTAATGAATTTTCTGTGTGGAATTTACCCTCTAATGTCTAGTTGATAGTAATATCTTTAGGTGGTAAAGAAGGGCAGGAACGCCATCAAAGGTAACACTGCACCCACTTCTTTGCAAGAACGAGTTTCTAGATACAGACCCTAATTGCGTTCCAATTTTTTCTTCTCACTTTTTCAATTCTAAGTACTTCACTGGGTTTCTGGTTCCTTGTTTAAGCTCCTTCCATTTGACACTAATCGCTTTCATTGATCCATATCATCTGCATGCAATACACACCACTCTGCTTCTGTTACTCCTTTTGAAGAAGAGGGAGTTCGAGCTTCACTAGTTCCAACCAGTGCCCTTAAATGAAATGGTTTTATTGGTTAATACACTTTCTCCAAAATAGTAAGATTTCTTAATTTCATATGCAAGCCCTACATTTTCGAGATTCTTGGATCCAAGATCTTCATTTTTCCTATCAGGTTTTCTAAGTATGGAAAGGCAAGACAAACCCATCATAACTTAATTTATTCACTTAATCGTATTGTGAAAAGAAAAACCAAATTCCACTTTGTATTTATACATGTTCCCTTCTCTAGTATTTTGTTAAATAGCATTTTCCTACATTTACTTTTGCTTTTGGATTTACTGGCCATCCTCAAAAAGTGCTTTTCTAATTGCTGTCATACAGAGAGAACTCCCAATTTCATATCCAAATCTCCATACACCAGCTATCCCAGCTTATGCTTGAAAAAATATCTGATTGAGCATTCCCCATTAAGACATCAATAAAATCTGATGTATTCTTTTATACCCAAATCTTCCAAGTTTCATTTTTCCTGACACCCATGACCCACCCTGCAGCCCTGCACCTCTGGTACAGTGTAATATAGGCAGGATCATAGGATAACTACTTCACTCATATCAGGAGAGAGCATAAATGAAGTATAATTCTGCTGCAATTTGGATCATTAGGTGTCACAAACTTAATAAATGGAAATTTTGGTTATGACCAGTGTTTTGGGATGAGAAACAAAATTTAGAAACCATGCTGCAGACATTTCATAATGTCCAGTTTTCAAGGATTCAAAATCTATTCCAACACTTATCCATCAAATTTATATATATATATATATATATATATATATATATATATATATATATATATTCCAACAATTTGCAGTTTTGTTTGCTTTAAAATCCCTTCTTTGTGGATATTTAATGCAGCTTATCTGAAGGTATATATGGTATGGTTATGAAAAAAAAGGCCATTACCCTATGTTGACCCCAGATATTTTGGAGTTTTTTTTTAACAAAGTGGCTTTCTCAGACTCAAACCCACATTCTCATGCTTGTCAGCTCAAGATTTTACCATTAGACCAAGCAACTTTTGCTATATGCTTAATATATCAAACATATTTATTTATATCTTAGAGGTCATTTCTTCAAATAAAGCCATTGTGGGGGAGGCTGTGAACTCCTTAGGTCAACTCCTCAAGTTTCATGTGAAAGGAGACTTCACTTGTTTCAACCAAAATTCATGAAAACACTTGTGCTTACAGGAGATGGTACATGATGAGAATATAATAGTTATTCTCAGGTTTATACACTTGAGATTTGTGGATATGAGAACTATGGAGTTAATTAACAGCATGAATTGTTATCTGCCTGTGCTAATAACACTTTGTACAGTATTCCTATGCCAAACTTTCTCAATTTGTGCATGCAATGAATGCCATTTTTGCTCCTATGATGAAAAGAAACTCTAGGCTAGTTATGTAAGCTTAGTAATTTTACTGCATGTTGTTCAACTTAGTCTTTGAATATTATTTACTTTCTAAATATCAAAGACATGTTCTTCTACAGTGTGTCTTGTTTAACAAATGAGTTCTACTACAGACTTGTTACTTTATTTGACCAAAATGCATTTATTTCCACTTTCTGCATGCAGTTTGTTGGAGCATGTAAGAAACCTCCTGTATTCTGTATCATCACTGAGTATTTGGCAGGGGGCTCACTGAGAAAATACCTCCATCAGCAAGAACCATATTCTGTTCCCATTGACCTGGTTTTGAAGTTGGCCCTTGATATTGCACGTGGAATGCATTATCTTCATTCTAAGGGGATAATTCATAGGGATCTCAAATCAGAAAATTTGTTGCTTGGTGAAGATATGTGTGTGAAGGTGGCAGATTTTGGGATTTCATGCTTAGAATCTCAGTGCGGCAGTGGAAAGGGGTTCACAGGTACTTACCGCTGGATGGCACCTGAAATGATAAAGGAAAAGAAACACACAAAGAAAGTTGATGTATACAGTTTTGGCATGGTCCTCTGGGAACTTTTAACAGCACTGACACCATTCCAGGACATGACTCCTGAACAGGCTGCTTTTGCTGTCTCACAAAAGGTACAAACGCATTACCATTTTTGGCATATTTCTAATTTCTGTTATACAGAAAATGCTACTAAATGGTCATGTTCTCGTAACAATTGCACTAATTTGGATATAACATATGATCAATTGTTGCACCTTCATTTACTTAGGGCCATTTGAGAATGGATTGAATGGCTGAACTGGATGACTTATTGCAATGTCTTTTAGTGGATAATATAATCACAAAAAAAAAAAATTACAGGTGTAGTTATCAACTCAACATGCCATTAAGCCATTAAGGAGCTCACAAAGTACTTAATGATTTATTCAACTAAAATCCAAAGCAATAAGTCATTCAATTCAGCCATTTCTGTCTTTATCAAGCTGCCAGGTAGTGTTTTTCCTGTTTCAAGAATAGATTAGATTTGTGATGCTACATAGTGCCTTAACAATGTGTAGCTAAGTCCTTTCAATGATATAAACACCACTTTGAAACCAGTTAACATGTTGATGTAGATATCCATCCTTAAATAAATAATGGACCTGAAGTGACAAGGGCTTGAGTTCAATGTTTTCTAATTTTACCTTTTTCCCTAGGTATTTTATGTAAGGAGAAAACTCTGACTGCTTTGAATAATAAAAAGGTTATATAATAAAATGTGGCAATTTTCTTATTCAACTTCCTTGCTAAGATTCCCTATTCCTAGCAGCTTCTAAACCTAGCAAAATCAATTTTCTTATTGGTTATTGCAAGATTATTAATCATACTTTTAAACCAACCTATGGAGCTAATCTTAAAGTGGATTCTCTTAAGAAACACGGTGCTTGTAGGCTACTGTTGTACATAGAATATGATCATCATTATCTTGCATTTTCTCTATTAATAAAATTGAATTTCCATGTTATTAATGAAAATGTCTAGAGATCTGCCCTCTGTAAATGTGACAGATTATTACTTCAAAACTTTGTTGTATATAAATATTTATTAAAGTAAGAACATCTATATATACTTGTATTTCTATTAACATTTGATGCATGTAAATTTATTTTTTGTTTTTTTGGGTGACTTTTACCCAGTTTTATGCTAAAGTAGCATATGTTTTATATACCCTTTGATGTAATAGGAACCTTTTTCTAAACTTTAAGACAAGAACCAGAAGCCTCTTTTTTTAATGATATGTAAAATATATTGAAACCTTAAGTCTTGTTATCTCTATCAACTAATAAATTGTCTCGTGCTTTTTGATAATAATGAACCAATTCCTAAACTTCTTATTTAGCCTGTCCGCTGCCTGTTTGGACATGCATTTTTTGCCCATGATATGATTTCAGAAATGAGTAGAGCCACTTTAAAGATCTATATGCAGTCTGTCAACAGAGATCCATTGAAAGTGTATAATCACAAGATATGAATCGCTTCAATCAATTTGGAAGGGAATTTCTGTGTATGTTGAGTCCTGACTTCATGATGCATCTATGATTCATAATTTTCTAAACTTGACTGGAGATGTGAATACCATATATAGGTGTTGCTTTGGTTAGCCATGCTGATACTATTTGCTTAATTACCATTGTTCTTCCCTACCCTGTACCCTTTTTGTTTTTCATTTTCCCCATTTTTTAACACTTTTGAAAGTTTAGAATTTGAACCAGGATCTGACCAACTCAAACCAGGAATCATACTATTTTTTAGGACGGGTTCTTTTAGTACATTTTGTATACCATGTACATCATTTTGTCATATTAATTAACCTTAATGTACAGAGAACCATACTTCTGATATTAATACATTATACTTTGCCTAAAAAAACAACTTATTGCCACCTGAAAAAATGAAAAGAAAAATCAGACCTTAACACAAGACATTCGTACAGAAAGGAAAAGTTTGTTTAAGAGAAATGGGTGTGGTGAGAAAGATGTGAACCGAGATATGCAGTTCATTCAATGATAGAGTCTAAAGTTTGTTTAAGAGAAATGTTTACAGATTTTATCGTTCCTTCAGAGATGAAGGAAATATTATGATGATGTCTATCTCTTTCCTAATTTTTGCCAAAGAAGACAAAGTTAGAGTTCTTTACATGTCATATTGGTGGATTGATACAGAATGCAAGACCTCCTTTGCCCCCTACTTGCCCACTGGCATTCCACCATCTTACAAGTCGATGCTGGTCAAGTAACCCAGATAAACGGCCACACTTTGATGAGATCGTATCAATTCTTGAGAGTTATGCTGAATCTCTTGAACAGGATCCTACATTTTTCTCATATTACAAGCCATCAAAACATGATACATTCATGCGATGCATCCCAAGGTGTATTACTATCTGTAGGTCCTCTTGTTTGAAAGCCTAGACATGCAGTATGTACCATATTTTTCTTTTCTTGCAGAGGTTCATATTTTCAATTATGAACCTTTTATTAACGTTAGTTAAAGATGATTCCTATTGGGGAACAAAGGTGTTCCTTCTCTTCTATTGTTCTTAATGCATAATCACCGTTATTTACCTTGTTATCTTCATGTAGAGCCAGAAACTGGACTCCTGAATTATTTGAGTATATTGAATATATCATGTTACACTAATTCTCCCACATTTTCTCTTTTCTATTCTCTTTAAAGTTCACTAAGTTTTGCATAGTATATTGCGTAATTTTGTAGTTTTGCATGTGTATTCTGGAGGCCACTAACATTTTTCTTTCTATCTTTTTTTTTTGCTGGCTAACAAAATAATCTTTTATGAAGCAAACAACTATTTCAGCAAACCAATTTATCATGTACTTGGGTCTAGTAATCTCATCGTTACAGTACAAGGGTCCGCTTGGTTTACAGTTGGAATTGGAATCAGAATGATCTATTTTTGTTTGGATCAGACAGGAATTGGAATCAGCTGAAATAGGATTTCATTCCCAAGGGAGGAGGGAATGACCGTCCACTAAGAATGAAAATGGGATTCCGATTCTGCCAAATTAAACAGTTGGAGATTTCGATTCTAGACCTCTATTCCCATAAATCAAATGGGCCTCAAGTTCTCTTTTTTTTCATTGTAGTACAAGTTATGATTCAAAAAATCACCCTCTTCCCACTTCTCATTTTTCCCAAGCGCCTGGCTCTTTGATCACTGCACATCTGCACCTGATTTGCAAATTAGTTAAGAAAATTGAGGGGCTAAGTCGATTTTGATCTTTTGATGAAGAGGACCTTAGAATTCGGATCACCAAGGTTGTTGGGCATGCTCAGTTTTTGCCTTGGCTTTAATTTATGGTTATAGCGTTTAACATAGAAGTAAAATATATCTACATTCTACATTCTATGGTCCAAGTCTCCGAACACAATAGATGAATTCATGGTGGTGTTGGTCCTGTAATGTATAATGTGTGATATGTAATACAAAAATAAATAAATAAATAATATAAAGGTGGACTTTTTTTATTCACTGTCTCTCCCTGTTTATTTCTTTCTGGCATATTTTGCTCATCTTAGATTTTGGTTGTGCCTTAGTGGTTCCATATTTCCATCTAATGTAATTTAAAAAAAAAAAAGTCTAAGAGTAAAATTGCCATCTCTACTCCCGGGCAAGGTTCAAAATATTGATATGCCCGATATTCTGGTAGGGGTGTATTGGGCTATATTGGTACTTTTTTTATTTATTTTTTATTTTTTTTCAAAACCGGTTTAAGGCTTCTCCACCCCCTGAACCAGTCAGAACCTTGATACACCCTCTATAGGGGCGTATCGGGGAGCTCTTGAAACGATACGTATCGGTCGACATGTGTCAATGCTTTGAACCTTGCTCCCGGGTGGTGTAGCCCTATAAAGAAAAAAGTTTCAAGTCCAATAAGCCCGAACATCTTTTTCCCTTGCATCGCATGGGGCCCGTTAGTATTTATCATGCGGTATAAGATTCTAATCAAAATACACTTACTATAGTGATATATTTCCCAATTTTAGGGGTTGTTTGGTATGGATGGCATTTATAAAATAAATGTTTTGTACGATTTTGTCTTGAAAAACAAGACAAAATTTGCTTTAAACGTTTTGTATGATTCTTTTACACCTCAGCGCCATATAAGCCAAACAGTGGTGTTGGGTATCAATGTAGCGTTTCAGAGAAACAATGCCAGCTCAGCATTGTAGATGCGCTTAACAAAAAAACACCTAAAAAGTTATTTGGTTGAGCTATTTATCATATAAATGGCTCTCTCGAAAATTGTGTGAATTGTGAACTGTTTATAAAAAACACCAAATTTGACGGTTTTCATTTTCAAGACCAATTTTTACGGTTTGGCTCATATGGCGCCTAATGGCATCTAGTGGTGCCTAATGGCATTGAGGTGTAAAAGAAATTCACACAAAACATTTAAATCTGATTTTGTCTCATTTTTCAAGACAAAATTGTACAAAATGTTTATTTTATAAAGGCCATCGATACCAAACAACCCCTTAGTCATAAAGTTTGTTGTTTAATTTTAGTTCCCTACCTTTTCTTTCAAATCAAACATAGCCTTAAGTAGGGGTGAGCAAAAAAAAAAAAATTAAAAAACCGAACTGACCGAAATCAAACCGAGAAATCGGTTAATCGAACTGGTCGGTTCGGTGTTTTCAAAAATCGAAGGTACCGGTTCGTTTTGGTTAACCAATATAGAAAACCGACGGTTAACTGAACCGATCGGTATACATATATTTCTATATATTTATGTATATTATATATTTTATATATTATAAATTAATAAGTATGCATTATATATAAATATATATTTATAATATATGATATATTATTTATTATTTAAAATATAATATTATATGTTTATAATTTTTTATTATATATTTATATATATTTTTATAATATATATTGTAAAAATCAAAAAACCGAAAAAAAAATGAACCAAACCGATCAATTGATTAACCGACTGGCTTCGATTCGGTTTCAGTTACTGGTTTTCCAAAAACCAGTAGTACCAGTTTGGTTCAAAAAAAAGCCCCACGGTTAACCGAACCGTAAACACCCCTAGCCTTAAGGTTTCTCACATGGATAATGGACCTCAAAGAAATTACATTAATAGGGGACCACTATGGTAATATAATCGACTATTCCCTAAGGCTGTGTTTGGAAATGATGCAAATGGAGTGTAAAGCCCAGTTCAAAGTAAATTTGCACTCTGGTTCACTTTTGCCTATGTTTGGCAACATTACATTTATGCATTAACAAATGACAGACCCATGCATATTTACATTGATAATAAGATGTAAAAGTACATTAATAAAAAATAAGTAAATTTGCATTCAAGTGGGCTTTTGATTAAAAAAAAAAGCATATGGTTTATTGGAATTCTTGTTTGCATCCATTACAGCAAAAAATCTGTTTGGTAAGAAGGTAAATTTGTCGGTACAAAATTAACCCAACTTTGCAATTTATATAAACAGTTTTACACTCTACAAATTTGCAGTCACACTTATTTGCATCGTTTCCAAACGCAGCCTGAAGTTTTATATTTTAATTTTGCCATCAAAGTAAATCGCATATGAATTTCTGTTTTATAATTTCTCGTCTCTTCCTATTTTTCATCCACCATTTTATTCCACTGTTTATTAGTGGGATAATTCTGATTTAGGGGACCGCTGGTTTGTATTCACTAATGTCTTTTTACAGACTTATAGTATCCATGAAGGTTTAGGACCCCGAGAATTAGATTGGCATTCAGCCCATAATTCTCTAACATCTCCCGACCTCTAAGAGAGTGATGAAGTTCATATAACCACACCTACTTACAACAAACTCGTGGCCTCATTGCCTCAATAGTAAAGCCCGGAGGGTTTAAAGTATGGATCGTATCTATCTTGGACTTGGAGTTCCAGAAACATTAACGCTGTGTTTGGTTGTACTATAAATTTATTTGCACTGATGCAAAATTATGGCAGTGCAAATGTTTTGAGTGTATATTTTGATTTATTTTTGTTTTAAATTTTATTTTATTTTGTTTGATTATAGTACAAATGAAGTAAAAAGCAGTATAAAACAAAATTAAACCAAAATTTGCATTTTTTTCATTTATACTCACATACATTTGTACTAGTACAAATAAAATTGCACTACAATCAAACATTGCCTAAATAAATTGAGTTTTAGACTTATTTAATGCCCGATATGTAATTTTTTTCATTGTGGGCATATTGTATGGATACTTTTTTTTAGATCTTCTAAAGAGGCTACACAACAGGGGTAACCCATTCCCCAACCCAAGTGCTGGCAGGATTCGATCCCAACTTCCCAAGTCTCTGCTACAACCAACAGAGACCATACCAATCGATACTTTGAATTATGACCTAGAGGCCAGAGTCATAATGCCATATTACAACGGAAATCCATGTACATCATACCTACGAAGAGAGTGCAACTCACCAAACGAGACCGTAATGATAAGGTCCCCCTTCTGACCTTCTCCTCCAGTTTTATGTAGTGTAAACCCTTTCGATGAGGGATAATTTGGCCCGACCAGTGACATGATGACACGTGGAGTGACCCATCGACTTGGTGACATCTCAGCATCCTCGGACACCTCAGTAGTCCAAGTCACCTTGGGCACCTCGGGTCACTTAGCTAGTGTCGGGATCCGAGCAGCTCGCCACACTCACCAACTTGTCAAGGTGCCATGTAGCCTTCTTCTAGAAGCGAGTCAGTTGTCTTCGATCTCCTCGAGATCACGCCACACACCAACGGCACTCAAATCGAACGGACCTAGATAAGCCTTATAAGCTTATACAAAGTCCATCTTCGGGTGCGGAACAGACTTCGGGTTGGATGGGTCGATGATCTCGAACACGTTTTGTGAGGCCTACGGTAGCTCGCCTATATAAAGGCATCGCCTCTAGCCTCATAAGGTACACGCGATTTACCTCTCACAATTTGCTATTTTAAGATATCAGCTCTCTCTCACAAGTCTCCCACACTAACTTAAGCATCGAAGTGCCCACACCGGGTAAAGTACCCCAGGACCTCTGGTATCTCTTTCTTGCAATTCGACCCATTTGCATAATAGTTCAACGTCTGAACTACCTTCTAGTAGGGAGTGACTAGATCGCGCTACATCACCTTCCAACTCTCAAGACTTTTCCCTGTGCCCATGATCATTCGACAGGGTGATCTGTGTTCATAGACCGAGCTAGGCCTAACACATGGTAACACAACTTCTATATAAGCTCAAACAGTCAAACCCACACGCTGGGTTAGACAAACCATGAAGTATTGGTCCCAAGCCCATCCCAACTTACAAACGGGCTAGACCGCTGAGAGGGTTATTCTGAGCTTAAATAAAAAACCCTAGTCCAAGTCGGGAAATTTGTAGGCCTTACGATCATTCTAGCAATGATTCTCCATGATCATTGTCCAAAGCAGTAGTGATTGTCCATATTTATCTTTGGGGTTTTTATAGGTCAGTCCACCCCTAGAAATCTAGAGCTCCACTCTAGGATGCGGTTTATAGGAGGGCTACTAGTAGAGTAGGAGGGGCTGCAATTTATATTTTTGAGGGGAATTGCAATCCAAAAATCACTTTATCTTTTTATCTTTTACCTTTTAGTGGTAGTACATTGCCAATCAACAAGATTTCTAGAATTCAGAAAACCCTTTTAATTTATGCTAATTAGGGGTGTCCACGGTTCAGTTAACCGAACCATGGGCATATTTTGCAAACCAAACCAATGGTACCGGTTTTCCATTTCTCCAAACCAAAACTGAACCGATACCACCGATTAACCGATTTGTCGGTTTTGATTTTTTATCAGTTCGATTCTTCGGTTTTTTATATTTATAATATATATTATATAAATATATGTATAATATTATATTATAAATAATAAATGATATATAATATATTATAAATATTTTAAAAATATATAATATATAATATATAATGTATTTATAAATAGATTATTATAAATATAATATAAGTATATTTATATATAATATATAGAAAATATGTGACATATATTAAAAATATATATAAATATAATATCTATACTACCAATAAAAGAGCAAATGCTCTTCTGGAATTTTCAATGGACATTTTTTACCCTTTTGTCTAAGTATACAATGGGTATAAAGAGGGCATATATGTCATTTACTTTCACTTCAGAAACTGCCCACTTATAACTGTTCAAAAACTGTCAGGGTGTTGGAACCATGAATTATAACTGTTTAGAAACTGCCTATTTAATACCTTAATTAATTTTTGGATAAATGAATTATAAAAAGTGACCATAAATTATAAATAGTTTTGTTTTATATACTGCCACGTGCAAATGCACTTTACTAGTACATATAAATATATATACCGGTCGGTTCGGTTAACTACCGATTTTTTGTAGGTTAACCGAAACCCGAACCAGTCCTTCAATTTTTCAAAAATTCCAAACCGAAACAGAACCGATTGATTCAATTAACCGCATTTTGCGATTCGATTCGGTTTTTCAGTTTTTCATGGACACCCCTAATGCTAATCTAATGCACCGTTGGAATTATGGATATTTGCAAATTGCAATAACAAAATTTATATTGTTCCAGTATTGAAATTTGGAGGTTCAGAAAACCCTATTAAAGCTCAGTTTCTTTGTATTGTAAATCTGAACCAAATATAAATTTTGAATCCAGTTCAGTTTTGAATCTGTTTGCTTATAACTATGCTTTAACCCCTATTTGATACAAAATTTTATTTGCATTTATTGGTAGTATAAATTTTGCATTTCAAAAACTGATGCAAAATTCATACCACCTTTCACTTACATTAATTCTCTATCATATTACCTGTGGGCTGCACGGTGTTGGTAGGCACCCTCTCCCTCTCACCTATTTCTTTACTTGGGTAAGTGTTAGCGCACAAGAATGCTTACCCAGATAAGCAAAACGAATGAGGCCTAAGATGGAACCACATCATTTTACTTTCACAATCAAATAAGACAGGGCAAATTTTGAAGTAAAAGTAAATTGAAATTTACACGCAACCTCTTTGTACTCCCAAACATTTACACCAATGCAAATAAATCAATTAAAATGCAACCAAAAGTGTAGAGAGAATTGGGGATATAGTCTTCATATGAATGATTAAATCATGGAATACTAAATTAGAAATTATAAAAATTAGAGAAATTGGATAATCCTGACAGTTTGGCCGAGTGGTCTAAGGCGCCAGATTTAGGCTCTGGTCCGAAAGGGCGTGGGTTCAAATCCCACAGCTGTCAGTTAAAATTACGGTTTTGTTGTTTCCTTCTTGCAAAAAGAAAAATATATATTCGGACTCGGACGTATACTCCACTATCGGCAAAAGCCGCAAACCATTGAATTTGAGTTGTTTTTTAATGTACCGGGTCCCACGCCTCGCTGGAACAATCCAAAACAGGTAGGTGGCGCTCCACTTAAGTTGTTGCCTTGTTGGTGGACACCTCATTCTCGGTTGTCATATTTGGATGAAAAGAGCTCAGCTAACAATAACCACATCCTAAATACCATACTGATAGAGAATGGTAGCTCCCCCCCCCCCCCCCCCCTTATTTCAGCCAGATGGAACAATCATGTGGTCCAATTGGGACAGTCTATCAAATAGGGGTCCACTGGATCAGCCAATCAGCCATGTAGTCAATCCCATTGTGCCCTGAAGTTTTACCCAATTGATCAGAATTCATAACTGCCCAAGGTTTTATTTTTAGTATAACAAGCAGAAGGAGAAGATAAGATGTCCACTCTTTATATAGGCTTTATGTGCATATCGTGAAAGCCAAGCTAGATTTCCACTTTACTAATACATATAAAAGTAATCATACTTTTGAGTATTGGCTAACAATTTTGGGCCCATACTTTTTTGTTCATTAAAGAGTAGTAGGCAGAGATTCCTGTTTCAGCTTCAAACTGAATTAATTGTTTATAGGAGATTCCTGGGTTATTTAATTTGGGGCAATTTGGATTTCAAGAGGCTCTTCCCACCATTTATTAGAAAAATTAGACCATCTTGGCACATTCAAAATAGGCCCTCTTTCAAGTTTCAATTATAAAAAGAAAAAGGGAGACAGCAAATTCTTAGTATTCACAGCTACTATTAGATAAGCAAAGCTTCAATTGGATATAGAGACCATATGGCAAATCCAGTTGGCCACCTTTCTAATGGACAGTTCAGGTTTATTTATAGAATCTTGTGTAACAATAACAACAACAACAACAACAATAATAATAATAAGGGTTAATTACAAAGACACCCCTTATTTATGGGCCTATGGGATTAGTGACAATTATCTTCCTAAACTTTCATTTGCGATAAGGACTTTTCTGAACTTTTACTTTGCCATAAATACCCCCTGATCGTCAAGTTAGATGACAGATTGCATTAAATTATCAAATATCTATTTGAACCTTTCTTATTTTCTTTTCTTTGCCCTTTTCTCGTGAACCAGCTAAAATAACAGGAATCATTTTACTAACATAGAAAAATAAGTTTATTTAAATTCTTGTTTCATTTCAATGACATGAATGTATCTCTTCATTTTTAAAATAAAACAAAAAAAAAATATCCACTCTTTTCTCCAATAAATCAAGAAAAACCAAATAAAACCTTAAATTTATATCCATTAGAAAGAAATATCTACCATTTCATCTAAATAATGAATTCAGCCAGAAACCAAATCTGCAAGACTCTATTAGAGCTATTGAGAAAACTTCAATATTATATTTAAAAAAAAACTAATTAAATCTTAAATCATTCAAACAAATAAGAAAATGGTAGTTTGGAGATTTAAAAAAAAAATTAAATAACTGAATTAGAATTTTTTTGAAATTAATTGACCAAACTCTAATGGAGAGGAGTATTTGTGCAAAGTGGAAGTTCAAAGGGTGTAATTGTCACTGACCATAGAAGGGTCCTTATAATTTACCGTGATGATGATGATGATGATGATGATGAATAATTCTTTTATCTATGTACTTGGCATGGGACATGGTCCCTAACCGATAGTAGATTGACTCAAATTTAATTGTACTTGGAATGGGACATGGTCCCTAACCCACCTTAGATTGACTCAAAGTTAATTGAACTCGTTGGTTTACCCAACAAGAAATTATTTGACTCTTCTACTAATTAGTTATCTCTTAGTAAAAGGTTTTGAGTTAATCAATACAAATTTGTGAATGAGATTTTTTTTTTTCTATATGAAACTATAGACGTTTTGAATTGATCATTTACAAATTGTTGTCTCTATCTAAAATATTAAATTTGATGTTAGAACTATAAACGTCAAAGATCAGTCCTATACATACATTAATTAAAGTTACTCTCATATATGATATGACATGACAAAACATTTTCTCTCTATTACAGCAATGCTACCAAAAAACAACCTTAGATTTGAAGATGTTTTCTGTTAGATTGTTAAGCTTTTCAAGGGATATATAGTCCTTTAAATTTACTTATAGTATTTATCTTATCTTTATGCATAGCTGGCTTCCTAATATAATGCAATGGACAATAGGACATCCCATTCGCTCACCTCCATTTTTTTTTTTTGTAACTTTTGAGAAAAAATGGACACATCACCAAAGAAAACCCTATTTAAAAATGTTTAAGGGGTGTGTCAAAAATAGGGAGTAATGAAAACACTCTCGTGTCATCATGGGATGTGGCCTTCAGTAATAAGCATAGGTGTGGCATGGAGGGTGCCCTCATCATGGGAGTCATGACATGAGGTGCCCTTTCAAACCGTCAGTGTTCAGTTCTTTGGTCCAAAGCTTCTCTCAAAGCGAACTCCAACTCAAGCTGACGAGATGCCCACATCATAGAAGCTACTAGGTTCAGGTGCGTGCCCTTTGCCTTTGGTCCACACTCCACAGCATCAGCACCTCATATTCTGTAGACCCGAAAGGATATAAGTCATTAAGTTGAACTAAACTAAAACCATCTTACTTTTTAATAATGAACAAATCCGGATAGAAGATTTGACCCGGCCCGACCCATTTAAATGACGCAGTTTGAGTCAGACGTGTTGTTTGGTCAGTCTGTGTGTGATCTTGGGTCGAATAGAATAGTTGAATAGATGCACATGTAGACCTGTTTACATAATTACATTACAGACCACGAGGTCAAGAAGTATGGTGGAGATGGGAACCTGGGAATCGGGAAGCGAAGCGCGTTACTAAAGCGAGGATCCGGATCCATCACATCTCTCATTTCCAAAATTAAATGTGAAATACCAATTTAAGCCAAACCATTTTGTTTCCAAAGAAGAAAAACATTAAACCATCACTGACACAAAAATCTAGTAAGCAAACCTCTACGCATCAACGCGCCACAGCATACATGAACATTGATGAACGAACACATGATTCACTCGATATCAGGCTGGTTTTTGAAGGAAAATGTGACCGTACCGGGGTATATGAGTCTTCTCGAACAAAATTCGATCGTTGTGACACGTGGCAAGTTCTACCCAATGCCAAACAACAGACAACAAATCAGCGGACGGCGGTTCCAAGCGCGGTGGGGGGAAAGTCGTTTTCCCTTTGCTTCGACATTCTACCTCTTCGCGCGCAACCTTTCTCCTCTCTGATATTTTTTCTTTTTTGGATTATGATTATGATATTCCTCTAAAAATATTCGCCCCAATTCCGATTCTGCCCTTACGCGCCTGCCCAAATCCTCTCCCCTGTCTTCTTCTACCCCTCACACCTTATATAGAAAAGTGTGATTTTTCTTCTCTCTCGCTCCCTCTTCAGACAATACAAAACCTTCGCGTTCTCTTTCATGGCGGATTGTTAAGGTTTGGACTCTTATTCTTCATATTTATTCTCATATTCACTTCCTGAATTCTCATATTTGTTGTTGTATCAGATACAAAGATAGATTTGGTACCTTTTTTTCGTCTGTTTCTTTTTTTTCCTTTCTGGCTTTTGTTTTCAGTTTTCCGAAGTATTTGACATGTTTTTAGTAATGTTTCTGGATTAAGTCTTCGATGTGGCGTTAAACTATACTGATTCATGGAGATTCATTAGTGAAACTCTAAGTTCATTTTTCCTGTAATTGATTCATAATATGGAGAACTTCAGAGGAACTATCTTTTTTTTTTATTGTTTGGTTTTTGATTCGTGTCTTAATGCAAGATAACCATTTTCAGTTTTTGACACCCCTAAGATGATTATGTTAATCCGTAAATACCGTCGTTTTGGTTAATTTTGGAAGCTTCAACGATCGCATTCTGGTAACGTTTGGATCTGTCTTAAGTTTTTTTTTTCCCTACTTACTGTTTGTTCTATAATTGTTGTTTCGTTTGGCCATTTTATATCTACTGAACATGTAACATTTTAAAGTTGCCGTTCCTTCTCAATGGAAGGTTACTTGATTTTGTCTTTTGCTTATGTTGTTTAGAAATAATTTTGCAGGTTATTTTTTTAGTTTGAGAACTTCCATTGATCTGTATTGAGTTTCAATATGCCTGAATTCGTCATGGATGGAGTCAATGGTGAGGGCGTAGTGAGTGAAGTAAATAACAATTCCGCGCCTATTAAGGAAAGTTTGGCCCTTAGTAGGTCGCCGAAAAGTACCTTGAGTTCCCAAAGCGCTCGGAGTGATGTTCTTGATATGCCTTTGGACGACATGGTTAATACCTCTATCGAGCAGCTTTATGATAATGTCTGTGAGATGCAGAGCTCTGATCAGTCACCGTCCAGGATTAGCTATGTGTCTGATGGTGACGAATCAAGGCTTGATTCTGAGTTACGCCATCTTGTTGGTGGAGATATGAGGGAAGGGGATATAGTGCAAGAGGAGGTGGTGAAACCAGACGAGGGTAATGGAAATGATTTAGTTTTTAACCAAGATAATAGGTCTGCTGATAAAGCGTCCAGGACGACTAATAATACTCAGTCCACCAGTACCAAGTCTACTTCTTCAGTAAAACCAAAGAGACCCTCCCGATTGCAGGTGGATTCCAAGGCATCTGCAAAATCAAGTCCTAGGAACAAAACACCACATGAGAAGCCTCCTGTTGATAAATGGGGTGATAAAAATTCAATAAAACAACATACTGGACTTTCCCCTGTGAAGAAGCAGAGAAATTTTGCTCTAGGAGGGACAAATTTACCAAATGGAGTCAAGGATCTATTACAAGCAAGCCTAGACAACCCTGATCTTGGGCCTTTTCTACTAAAACAAGCAAGGGACTTGATTTCTTCTGGTGATAATCCCCAGAAAGCACTTGAATTTGCCCTTCGAGCAGAAAAATCATTTGAAATATGTTCAAATGGGAAACCCAGTTTAGAACTGGTCATGAGTTTGCATGTTATAGCAGCAATACACTGCAGCTTAGGCCAGTATAATGAGGCAATTCCTGTTCTCGAGCGTTCAGTTAAGATTCCGGTGGTGGAAGAAGGCCAGGATCATGCCCTTGCTAAATTTGCTGGGCATATGCAGTTGGGTGATACATATGCAATGTTAGGCCAGCTTGAGAACTCCATAAACTGCTACACAATGGGTTTGGAGGTCCAGAAGCAAGTGTTAGGGGAATTGGACACAAGAGTTGGTGAGACTTGTCGCTATTTGGCTGAAGCTCATGTTCAAGCACTGCAATTTGATGAGGCTGAGAAGCTCTGTCAGATGGCTCTTCACATCCATAGAGAGAAGGGTACACCTGCTTCTCTTGAGGAAGTGGCAGACAGAAGGCTCATGGGTCTTATTTGTGATACAAAGGGAGACCATGAAGCAGCTCTTGAGCATCTTGTTTTAGCTAGCATGGCCATGGTGGCCAATGGCCAAGAAACAGAGGTTGCTTCTGTTGACTGTAGCATTGGAGACACTTATTTATCATTGGCTCGGTATGATGAGGCTGTTTTTGCTTATCAAAAAGCCCTCACTGTGTTGAAGTCCAGTAAAGGAGAGAACCATCCAGCTGTTGCTTCTGTCTTTGTCCGTCTGGCTGATGTATATAACAAGACAGGGAAAATAAGGGAGTCCAAGTCTTACTGTGAGAATGCCTTAAGGATTTATGGGAAGCCTATTCCAGGGGTACCCCCAGAGGAGATTGCTAGTGGTCTGACTGATGTTTCTGCTATCTATGAATCTATGAATGAACCCGAGCAGGCACTGAGGTTGCTTCAGAAGGCTTTAAGGATATATGACAATTCTCCTGGTCAACAAAACACAATTGCAGGCATTGAGGCCCAGATGGGAGTTATGTACTATATGATGGGGAACTATAATGACTCATACATTTCCTTGAAAAATGCTATTACAAAGCTTCGGGCAAGTGGGGAGAAGAAGTCTGCTTTCTTTGGGATTGCTCTAAATCAAATGGGCCTTGCTTGTGTTCAGCGTTATGCAATAAATGAGGCTGCAGATTTATTTGAAGAAGCAAGGAATATTTTGGAACAAGAATATGGACCATATCATCCTGACACATTAGGAGTTTATAGCAACCTCGCTGGTACCTATGATGCAATGGGCAGGTATGTGTGCTTTTATGTGGCTGTGCTTGGTTTTTATGGATGCTACATTCATTTCTTTTACTGTCTGAGATTTAGATTCATTGGTGTAACATGCATTATTTTGGCTGATCTTTAAATGACTTATTGTTAATAACTATTGCATATTTTTTGGGTTGATCTAATTAGGTATTATCTCTCGGATAGGGGGTGATACAGATGTGTTATAACCATTTGGGAGATTAAAGTTTTGGTTAACCATATGGAAAGACAAGTTTGTGTCAGATTAACCATATGGCTAACCATATTGGAAAGACAATCTTGTATCAGATTAGCCAATAATATGCTTTTCCATTGCCTTTGGTGCCACAAATCTATCCTGTAAAACAACTCTCTCTCTCTCTCTACACACACATACAAAAGGGGGGGAGACAGAGAGAGAGAGAGAGGATTTGATTTGCAGTTGCTAAACATTGATAGAAATTAGGCCATTGTCGTGATTAACTTAACAACTGGAAGTGACTTTTTCAGGTGACACATAGGTTCAAATTCCAGAAAAAAGATAAAATGAGATGATATCATTTTGCAAGCATTCAAAAATGCAGTTAGCAAATGATGACACGGAGTAGATTGCCATGTTTCTTGAATAAAAGATTTCTAAATCCATGTCTTTTTGTCAAATCCACAGACCATGCTTGTTAATAGCCATCATCTAAATATCTTTTGTTTTCTGATCATACTATTTTCAGGTTAGATGATGCCATTGAGATTTTAGAATATGTGGTTGGGATGAGGGAGGAGAAGCTAGGGACGGCGAATCCTGATGTTGATGATGAGAAAAGGAGGTTGTCTGAGTTATTGAAAGAAGCAGGTAGGGTGCGGAGCAGGAAAGCCAGATCACTAGAAGCTCTCCTTGATACCAATTCTCATTCAACAGAGAAAGATGTCATAAAGGTATAATTATGTTGGCGATGTATGAAAGCATGTATGTAGAATAGGATATTAAAAAGAAAAAGGTTAGGTGATGGGTGCTTTCCTTAGATTCTTTTTGGGAAGGATGAAGGAGAAAATAATTGAAGGGAGGGGCTTTTGGTTGCAAATTGCAATAATTGATTATATTATTTTTCGGCGGGGCAAAGGTGGTTGTATTTGCATTTCATTGCTCCAAGGAGTTGATGAAATTCCTTTGTCAGGTCCTGATTTTGTATTCAAAGAATGGAGGAAATTCCTCCCCCCCCCCCCCCCTCTCTCTCTCTCTCTCTCACTCATTTACAGTACAGGTGTTAAGTTATACCAAATGATTGAAGAATGAAGCAATAGTCCTGTTAGATTTGATTCTGGTCTCTTATTATCATAATGCTTGATAAATTTTACATGAAAAGAAATTAAAAGATGAAAAGTGATTCATCTAATTATTGTAAACTTTCGGTCTCCATGGCTGTCTTGTGAGATGTCCTTTGCTTCTTCCTGCACCAGTGCAAGTAACCCAATTCCTGCAGACCGTGCCCAGATATCGTTGATTGGAAGGCAAGCCTTCAGTGTTTGTTAAAATATTTTCATGATCATACATTCATACTTGCTACTTCCAGCCTCAGGGACAGAAAATTTAAAAACAGCATGTTAATACCGCCATGCTTGCTAACTTTATGATTTAAGAATTTGGCGTCGATGCGTTTCTCTTCCCTCAAAATTAGAAATTTCAACAAGGAACGGCACATCAGATTCAGAAGGGACGTGCACTACATCACTAGTTCATCCATATCTGTATGGACATGAATGATGAATAGAATCTCAAATCAATCCAATTGACATAAAAACCTCCTCTCGAGTATTGACCTAATGTATTCCTGCAACATGATTACATGGTAAATACACTCTTAATTGGGTGATGGGGTGAAAATCAAAGGGAATGTTCGGTTAACACTCATTATTGGTAAAATTGACATTCCACCAATTCGATTGATTAGAGCTTAGCTTAAAAATGAGTTTTGTGGTCCGAAGCGCTAACCTTATCAATGAGTGCCTTTGGCTTAGAGGCCACACATCTGATTTGGTACGTGGTTGCCGTCAGGCCCGTCACTGCCCATCTTGTATCTTTCCTTCTTTATAAATCATTCAAAAAAGCATTTACTACTTTAATTGATGGCAAGTTATCATAATTTCCTTTTGCCACTCGTCTGAATCAGATTGGTTTCGTAGAAAGGCCAAGTATTAAGCCTTGAGATTCTTGATGCATCATTATATGTGGTTCATAATTTCAAAGTTAATCTCCTGCTAAGCATTGAAATGTTTAGAATAGACAAAGAGGAAAACAACTAGAAGAAAGAATATGAACACACACAGTGGTTGCACACCTGTTCCAACTTCCAACCCAATTGACGGTTTAACACCCATAGTGATTTATGCATGTATGTGCATGTCAGTCGTTGTCATCTACTCATCTTACAAATAGGATATTTTTTAGGGGAGAGAGAGAGAGAGAGAGATTAGCATTTTTGTTGTGAAATTACTAGGCTAAAGGCCTGTCATATAATCAGGTCTTGTGACTCTTATCAAGGGTTGGTTCTGGGTCTATTACTTACCGACCCTATAGGACCCTTGTATGAACTGGAACTGGAACTGGCACTGGACCTGGGCTTTTCTAATTGTTTAGGGCATGGATCTGCCCATACCCAAACCAGCCCACTTACTCCGGCAACCCGAGACTCAATGTATCAATTGCAAATTTATCAACTTATCTGGTAATTTTTCCTATTTAGTTATAAGCAATTATCTCCTCAACAAACCAGTCTTTTTCAAATTTCATCTCTTGAGGAAATTAATGGATTAATTAGGGTAGACATAGACACGTCAAAGTCAAACATTTGGGCTGAAAGCAGTGAAAGGGTAGAATCTGATGGACCCACATGCAAGATACAAAATATTCACTTGCCTATGCCCACCACAATGGGGCTCCTTACATAGTGCACCCCGTCGGACCATGTTAGTCCCCCAAAAACATAATTCTGAGTTGAACCACCTTCCTTGATCTTGAGAGTAACCCTGTATTTCTTTTCCTCACCCATCTGGTTGAATATCAGCCTCTTGGGTTCTACCATCACTGAAATTCCGGCAGGTTCTCGGATGCGAACATTGTAAATTCCAGGAGAGCCGACGTTCTTAACCCTCCGAGTCAGGGAGACTGATCCATATAAACTGGGGACGCTTATTGCTGGATAGTTGAATTCCAGCAGGCTGGTGGACTTGGGGCAATTATAGTGTTCATTTGCAAATTTTGCAATCAAATCCTCACTGTACCCCAGAGCACACAAGAAGTATAAGTAATCCTGGATGGTTACGTCGTAGACCAAACCAGGGTCCATTGCTCGGTTTGGTCGCACATGCCCAGCTCCATTACTAAATGGAGTTCCGCTGTCCTGCGATGACCCGTGTATGTGCTCTCTCATATTGTCTCTGTTTCTAGCTGTGTAAAAGTAAAACAACTATGTTTGCATTAGAATTACACCAAAGATGTGGAAATGGCTACTGGGGCAGGAAAAAAAAAAAAAGTTAAATTGTGAACATTGAAAAAATCGAAGTAATTAATCACCGGTGGTCATTAAAGCCGATTTGATCGCCGCCGGACTCCAATCAGGATGAAGTGTCTTGAGCAGGCCGACGATGCCGGAAACATGAGGGCATGCCATTGACGTGCCAGACAGAGAGTTGAAGAGAACTCGACGTGAATCAAATGGAAGGTCAGAAGGCCCAGTTGCTTGTGTAAAAGCAGCTATAATGCTCACCCCCGGTGCAATTACATCAGGCTTTTCACACAAGGACCGTACATTTAGTAGCTCATATACATTAACAACCTCCCTAGATGAAACAGTACTGACCCAAAATGTACCTTGAGTATCTCCGGTGTGACGCTGTTTGGTCCCTGAGATGAGAACGAGGCAACAGTGGGCGCCGGTTTAACATCTAGCTCTGTCGTCGCAGGTGAAATGTAAGCCACCGGGGACCTAAACCAATTAACGTGAATTTTCTCAAAATTCAAGAAAAATAAAGAATCAATAATGTGCAAATTTGATTCAGTAACTAGAGAATCTAGAGGTCAGTCCTGACTCCTGACCCAAAAATTAAAAGGGGACTCAACCGTAAAAATCCCAAATTAAAAACCAGTAAGTATATATCCTTGATGAATTCACACTGGCTGCTGATAGCATGATATTTACGACTGAGCCTTGGAAGACTTTACATTGGCAGCATGACGGGTTGGTTTCAAAGCAAGCAACCCAATCGGATTTCTGTTATCCCTAGCCTTGAAATGACATGATAGTAAACTCACTGAGTGGAGTTAATGTAAGAGAAAAGGGAGAGGCCATCAGCTGCAGAGATATGTGAGGTGGGGAGAATATGGGCATCAGGAATGGTTTCATAGCCGGAAGTAATGTCGTTGACGAGAACCATCCCAATTCCACCTGCGTCCATCACTGCCTTGCCCTTCTCCACTCTCGGGTTTGTGCCCCGAAGACATACCAGAATCTTGCCTTTCGCCATCTTGGGGTCGAGGGATCCGATAACGCAGCTCTCTCTGTATGATTTTTGAGTTTTCGAGCGAAATCAATGCAACCAAGTGTCACAGCGATCAATAGCAAACATTAGTTATATACTTCAATTCACTGCATATATTTGCATGTGCAAAGTTTGATCCTTACGCATCATGTTCGGTTGCATTCCCAGCTTTAGCATCGACTGATCTAATGACTGGATACATCTTCTCTGCTGGCAAGCTGTCAGGTGAAAGGCTCTGTCCCTGCATTAAGAGTAAACAGAATGCTATTCTTATTTCTTGAGCAGCTGAACCTTTGTTCTATTTGAAGTTTAAAAATAAAAAAGGGAGAAACCTTGAAACGCAAGTTATTTCTGAGTACAACGTAAGTGGAGAATTGGCGATCAATGGTACTGGCCCCAACCGTTATAATCCAAGGTGCAACGTTGTTGACAGAACCCCAAGCTGGTCCCGTATTCCCCGCTGAGCAAACCACGACCATCCCTTTCTTAACGGCGTGAAACGACCCGATTGCTACACTATCCGTCAAATAATCGGTTGCGGTTTGTCCCAGAGAAATCGACAGCACATCTACACCATCGTGTATCGCAGCATCAAAGCCCGCAAGCACGTCGCCATCGCTACAGTCGGATGAACTACTGTCGCCGGTGGGCCAACAGACCTTGTATGCGGCCACTCTGGCATTCGGCGACCCACCTTTGGCAGTTCCGTTGCCGTGTCCGAGGACGTTGGCTCCGGCTACGAATCCACCCCCAGCAGTTGATAGGGTGTGGGTCCCGTGACCGTTGTAGTCACGAGCGCTGGGTAATAATCCGTTGAATCGGGTCGAGTAGCCTTTGTTGAAGTATCTCGCTCCAATAAGCTTCCTACGAATTACACCATTCTAAGGAGCTTTGATAGATTCGATGATGAGAATTGCCTTGTTAAGGCGATGATGAATTGAAACAAAATAATTCTGAATTGTAGACCTGTTACAACGAACTCCAACTTCGGTGTTATTCTGACAAAATCCTCTCCACCTTGATGGAACCGGTCCCATTCCCTTGTCGTCAAAGCTTTCTGATTCAGGCCAAACACCTACCAATACATAGATTAATTGCATCTGATTCTTAGCCTTCTTAGATATGAGATATAGGTATTAATTAAGGAGGGGAAAGGAACAAGGAACGAATACCGCTGTCGAGGTTTGCGATTATTACATCTTCGCCGAATCGAGCCTTCACCCAGATGGATTTCGAAGGAATACTTCCATTTCTCTCCATTCGGAGAAAATCCCATGACCGCGTTGTATGCAGTTTATTTCCCTTGTCCAAGAAAACCGATACAACTTCCGGATGTTCTAAGTAGACAGAGAGTTATTATTAATAACAAGCACACAATACTAATCAAGTACTACATTTAATAAGAACAGAGCCTCTTACTTGAGATTTGTTCTGCTTCTTCATCTTCAAGATCTGCAGCAAAACCGTTGATATGTCTCGTGTAAGAGTAAAAAATTGCGTCTTTTGCCTTCTCTTTACTATAAAGTGAAAAAGAGTTGTTCAAAAAAACAAATAATAAAATAAAATAACCTTAGATAGTTCCCAGAAATTTATCACCTTCCCAAGAAAGAACCGAGAAATTCGTAATGAGAGTCTTCTATTCGATCGAGATCGATGGAAGATGTTTCTGAATCGTGTGAATGTGCACCGAAGTACACCACGTAAGACTATATATAAAACCAGAATATTCGATCAGCAGATGTGAGACTGATAATGCCACCATGCATGCATGGGGGATTGAGAAAGCTTCTTTAAATTTATGGAAAAACAAAACTAATTGAAAAAAAAAAAAAAATCTCTACTTTGTTTCATTAATTGTTCCAACAGATGCCAATCTTTTTAAGAGAAAACAGGATAATCCTCACCTTTTTGATAGCAAACGTGGGTCGTTGCAGCAGAGAAATAACCAGAATTACCGTCCACGAAATACAAAGACTAAGTCGCCCAACCTCCATGTCTAGTCTTTCTCCTCTTCTGGTTCTCTGTTTCTTCTGCGTTTATAGGATAATTCTAAAAGAACTACCACTCAGTATTTCTCCACCTCAACGTGTAAAAGTAGGACCGTTACATTAACTTGTTAAATTCAATGAATTAGATGAAAAAATAATTAACTCTCACACTATTTCAGTTTCCCTCTCAAACTCATTCTGCATTTGTTTTCTTTTCTTTTTTTTTTCTTTTTTATTTTGTAATCTGCTCGACATAGAACCGGAGAGAAGATTAGATGGCTAATTAACCGTTACAGAGCCTTGAAGTTAATATACAGTAACTTACGTTTAAAATATAATGAAAACGGACCTCATCTGTGTTCCCGGAACGTGCTCTGTGCATATTTTGAACGTTGTCACTAGTCAAATCTTTGGAAGAATATAATAACTGTTTCAGATCAGAGACTGAAAAGAGAACTTCAACTGTGCTGTAATTCTATTGCCCTGGATTATTTTCAGTCCGGCTTATAATGCCTAATGCAGGAGAACTAGGTTATGATGTGGAGCGGATCATATCTGAGGCTAATTTGTTCCGGTTTGGATTAGAATGTGGTTTAGCCGGTTCTGTCGCATACCTGTATGTGCTTCGCGAATGTTCATCCGAGTCTTAATGAATCAATGCCCAGACCTGATGAACCACTGGCTGCCACCAATGATCGTGGACCCTGAGGTAGAGGGTGCAGTCTGCAGTGCAGAGAAACAGGTGTCACTCCGGGAATGAAAGGACACTCAAAGGAGTGCAGGGTGGGGGAGTTCGGATCTGCTGTAACCGATAATTGAGTCCGGATCTGATGAAAACTAACAGGCAACAGCATTGGCCATTGCATACTGTAGATCCGATAAGAAAAAGAGGGCACCACTTGTTCTTTACACCGGTGGTGGGTGGTGATATCTTTGTCGTGGCCAATGCTCTAGCCAGTTCCCCCAATAAGGGTCCTGTAACACGTTTGGTGGTATATCTGGTGTTATAAATAGCCAAGGACAAACCTAAACATTACTTGAGTAATTATCCTCAAGATGGATGGCCAAGTCGAATCCAAGTTC
Source organism: Nelumbo nucifera (assembly GCF_055504915.1). Classification (NCBI taxonomy): domain Eukaryota; kingdom Viridiplantae; phylum Streptophyta; class Magnoliopsida; order Proteales; family Nelumbonaceae; genus Nelumbo; species Nelumbo nucifera. The sequence continues at coordinate 9,487,108 of NC_142651.1, read as the reverse complement.
GAGATACTTGTAACATGGTTTTAACGACGCAAAAATAGAATCGTTCTGGCCACCGGTTTTCAGGTTGATGGTTCGAATGAACGGCCAAAACATTAAATGGGTCGATGGATCAATGATTTGACCACCTGGGTCACTATGTTATTGACTGATTCAACGGTTTGTGGTTAGGGACCAAGTTTGGAGTAAAATAGAACTGGTTACCTGGATGGTTCTCGGGCTGAATGGTCCGACTGTTGGGGTCAACGATGGTTCAAAAACCATGACTTGTAAACAGAAGCACAATAATAAAATGGGAATGATTACTTTTATATATACTCCATTCTGTATGTTGTATTTGGTTGCAATGCAAATAAATTTGTATTGATGTAAAACTATGACATTATAATAGGTTCTGATTAAAATCACATTGAATTTGGGTTACCCCTTTCCAAGCCAAACAATTCAATCTTGTGTGTATTATTTATTTATTTATAAGGGTAAATTATAAAGACCTCCCGTACTATGGGGCCTGTGACAAAGACCCCCATGTACTTTGTTTTGAGACAAAGACCCTCCTGTACTATGACTGTGAGACAAAAATCCCCTTCTGTTAGTTTTCCGTTACAATATTTTTTAATCCCCATATTACCCTTGTAGACAATTGAGAGAAAAACATTGTTCATCTTCCCCATCATGACACACTAACAGCAGTGGTGGTAATCCACATTTCTCTCTCTCTCCCCCTCTCCCCCGATCTCTCTTCTTCCTCTATAGGGAGTGCTCCAAAACCCAAATGCATCAGATTCTACAGTCATGTTCTTCCTTTCATTTGTTTTTCTTTCCTTCATCTTGTTTTCCTGGGAGGCAGATTGTTTGTGTACGTGATGGGGCAGCAGTGATTTGGTTTCGGGAGAGTATCACACACTCTCATAGACTGTTTTCTTTTCTTTTCAATCCATGGCGCTGCTGATGTCGTTCCCTCGATGACTTATGCTGTCGTACCAGATTACTTATCAGGAATTCCAACACTGCCGTATCTGTTAAAGCTGTAACGCATTATCGTTGCAGAAGTCGCTCAACTTTCGCCGCTTGATGTCTCTCTCCGCTGTTTTTATAGGAGTGGCGATGGAGATGGAGGAGCTAGTCTTCTTGCTTTCCGAGCTTGAGTAGTACCGGTCAAAAACGTTGACTGGCGTGTCCGAGCTTGAAACCATATATATCAAATACCGACTTGTAGCCGTCGATCACTATGTCTTGCATCATTCTGCAACAATCAGACAGGTTCTCGTGTAACCTGGAGAAAATAACAAAATGGATTTTAAGAGGGGCTATAAAGAACACATCTCATTTGTAAAATGGGAAAGTGCTTACTTTATTTACATATACACAGGAGGAAATCTCTTTTTTAAAGCAAGGAATTGCAAGGGAAAGAACTAACTGCCGTTGCTACAACTATCGATGGCTTGAACTCTAAAAGTTTGATCTCTGTATAAGTAATAGGAGAGATTGTAATGATCCAATAGAGACTTACTCTGATGTACAATTACGAAAGAAATATTTCTATATGCAATAACGTTATTTCAATTTACCGTTTTGAGCTTTAAGATAATCTCTGTTGCTCTAGTTTTCAGATCATGTATTAGAGGCGGTTCTTTGATTTTGAATAGAGAAAGGAAGTGTAAAACCAGAGCCTTTTCTGGTTTCTACTTTCTTGATTTTATTCATTTAGAATGCCGAAATATATACAGTCGAGATCCTATTTTTACAAGGATAAGAGGATGTATTGGAGATTCCTGATTCAATTACAACAGAGACTATTACTAATTGTAATCCTAACACCCTCTCTCAAGTTGGAGCATGCAGATTGTGAATGCCCAACTTGCGGAGAAAGTACTCAAATTCTTTGCGACCCAGTGCTTTTGTAAAAATATCAGCCAGTTGAACGGTAGTCGACACATAAGTAGGACGTATGCAACCATTTTGAATCTCATCCCGCACAAAATGGCAATCAACTTCAATATGTTTCGTATGCTCATGAAACATTGGGTTTGCTGCAATATGCAAGGCTGCCTGACTATCACAATATAATCGCATTGGGTTTGAATGCGTAACTTCAAGAGCCAATAACAATCCCTTCAGCCATTTTAATTCACATGTGGTCGTGGCCATAGACCAATACTCTGCTTCCGCTGAAGAACGAGCTACAGTGTGTTGTTTCTTAGTTTTCCAGGAAATCGGCGATTTCCCAAGCATAACAAACCACCCAGACAGAGAACGTCAGGACAAAGGACAGCTCGCCCATTCTGAATCACACTATGCATATAACTGCAAGTCACAATCTGAACGCAAGAGAATTCCTTAACCAGGATTTCCTTTCAAGTAGCGCACCACTCGCAATGCAACCTCCCAATGTCTTTCTTGCGGCTGCTGCATGAATTGGGACAAAACATGCACACAATAAGACAACTCTGGACGCGTTGCTGAGAGATAAATAAGCTTCTCCACCAAGTGTCTGTATCGCTCAGGATTAGATAAGAGGGGCCCATCTGTCAAGGCGAGATTGTGATTCTGCTCCAGAGAAAAAGGAGCAGGTTTTGCACCAAGTAATCCAACTTCAGAGATAATATCCAAAGCATATTTTCTTTGAGATAAAAAAAAATTCTTATTGAGTTTCGGGCAACTTCAATGCCCAAAAAATATTTCAATGATCCCAAGTCTTTCATATAGAAGCAGTCACTCAAATATTTCTTGAAGACTTGAATTGCCATACAATCATTACCTGACACAATAATATCATCCACATATACGAGAACAAGCACATGCACCATGTCTTGACGAAAAGTGAAGAGGGAGTAATCTGAACATGATTGCTGAAACCCATATGTCTTCAAGGCTGCGGTTAATTTAGCAAACCAACATCTCGGCACTTGTTTCAAGCCATACAGAGATTTTCGCAACCGACACACCATACCTGGTTTATCTGACTGAAAACCCGGAGGCATTTGCATGTAGACTTCCTCATGAAGATCACCATGCAAGAATGTGTTATGTACGTCCATTTGATGAAGCTCCCAATTTCTAGCTACTGCGACTGCAAGGAAGGTACGGACAGTAACCATTTTTGCAACTGGGGCAAAAGTTTCATTATAATCAATTCCCTCAACCTGCTTGTTCTCAAAAATCACAAGACGAGTTTTATATCTTTCCACTGTCCCATCAACGTTGTACTTGATTCGATAAACCCATTTGCATCCTATGGCTCGTTTTTCAGATGGCAAAGGCTCCATAGTCCATGTCTGATTATTTTCAAGTGCCTGTATTTCTTTCTGCATAGCATCCCTTAATTTTTCATCCTTTACGGCATCAACAAAAGAAGTGGGTTCAACTCCTGCAGTAATAGCTGCCAAGAAAGCACGATGTCGATAAGAAAAATTGTGACAGTTCACATAGTTATCTATGGGGTAAGGACTACCTGCAGAATGTGATTGGTCGAGTGAGCTTGCAAAGGGACGCGGAGAGGGACTCAAGCGCTGTGTGGTGTGAAGCACATAGTCTCTTAACTTTGTGGACTATTGTTTCTGTCGATGCCCACACCCCAAATGAGAATCAGAGTGCTGTTGTTGCCCAACATTGCCACTCCCCTGACGTCAGGACTGTCTTTGCTTACATTTTTTGTGGTGATATTAGAAGAATGCATGGGTTTACTAGTATTGGCATTCGGGTCTACGTGGGTTCATTCTTCTACACTAACTCCTTCTGCGAGTTCACCTCGCTAGTTAGTCTCCATCTCGCCATTTGCCAGTCCAAGTGAATAAGTGGATGGTACCAACACCTCATCCGTCAATCAGACGGATGTTGATGGCTGTTGAACTCGCCCTCGGTCAAGAGTCACTCCTAAGTGGGATGTGAGCCATTGTTACAGAGCACAGTCGGATCTGAATCAACCAGGCCAGGAGCGTAAGACCCCAGGCAGGCTGCTAAACTCGCAGAAGAGAAATTATCACCCTGCAGAAGAGAAACTGCCACAGAACGTTGATTTGCCGGAAGAGCTCTGCGAAAAATCACAGTGTCGTACTGATCTAATCTGTGAAAAGCACAGCACCGGACTGAATCGGCGCTGAGCAATCATCGCTGCCGCCGCTGATCACTGGTCCGTTGTGCCGCCTGAAATTTCAGTATTTCAGCAAAGCTGCAGATGGAGAGATACGGCAATTAGAGAGTACAGCCACAGAAGACGAAGAAGAAACACAGCATCGCAGCCAAGGCCAAGGACTCGAAGACCGTGACGAAGGTCCACAGCACATCGTCCACGATGGTGAAATTGAAATCAGGCCATCGGAAACTCTCGAAGGCCCATCTTGGCGTGAAGTACGAGAAGTTGAATTCAGGCCACTGGAATATTGCTGGTGATAGGGAAAAACCAGAAGGAGTGCCGCCACTGATCACTGGTCCGAAGTACTGCCGTTGTTCACCAAAGGAGACGATGAACAGTGATACTTCAGAAACCACGAGTGCAGGCGACCTCAATGAAACGAGAAGGAGTGTCACCGCTGATCACTGGTCCTTTGCTAGTGCCAAACAATCATTGCTGCCGCCGCTAATCTCCAAAGTAACCTGGCTTTGATATCATGTAAAACTAGAGCCTTTTCTAGTTTCTACTTTCTTGATTTTGTTCACTTAGAATGCCGAAATATATACAGTCGAGATCCTACTTTTACAAGGATAAGAAGATGTATCGAAGACTCCTGATTCAATTACAACAGAGAATCCTAATTCAATTACTAATTGTAATCCTAACAGGAAGTAACAAATAAAGGAGAAGGGCGTTATCGAGCGCATTCTCCACTTGAGAGCTCCGAGTATCAGGAGCTCCATTCGCTGTATTGTTTGTGTGTTGAAGATGATTCCTTCTTCCCTTGTTTCAACAAATTGGTGACTTCTTTTAATACCGGTAGCATTTAGTAAATGTATAGAGTTTGATTCGACTAACGAACAGAATAGAGCGACGAATAGGACAAAGATAGAAAGAAATAAGGAAATAAGAAAAAAATGTATATTCTTTTACCAGGAAATCAGTCGGGGAGAATTCTTCATTTTCCCTGCAAGGGAAAGGCAAGACATTGCGACAAGCATCAGGATTTGCAGCAACATCAAGACTGCTTAGATCTTCAGAGGATCGAACCGATGACGCGTGAAAATGCTTTAGGAGTGACCACAACATAAATAACAGAAGAAGGAGAAAGATAAGATACAGTGGAAACTTGGCGAACTTATCTTTTACTTACCAGCATTCTTGTCTGGAGATGAATCGATCGAGATAATTGATAGCGAGATATGTTATGAACGGATCAAAATTGCTGGAGAATTGAGCCTGACAAAAAAAAAATGAAGGATCTTGATTCGCACAATAAGAAGCCTCCGGGGCGGGATTTGAAGGAATAACTATTAAAACTTGGGGAAAGGGAGAGAACAAGACTCTGTAGAATCTGTTGCATTTGGATTTAGAATAAAGAGAGGGGGAGAGAAAGAGAGAAATGTGGATTACCGCCACTGCTGTTCGTGTGTCATGAGGTCGGAGAAGATGATAGTGTTTTTCTCCCAATTGTTTATAAGGGTAGTATGGGGATTAAAAAATATTGAAACGGCAGATTTTAACGAAAAACTAACGGAAGGGGGTTTTTGTCTCACGGTCATAGTATAAGGGGGTCTTTATCGCAAAACAAAGTGCAGGAGGTCTTTATCACAGACCTCATAGTACAGGGGGGTCTTTGTAATTTACCCTATTTATAAATATGTTAATATTGCATTTTTGTAATTTTTTATAAAATATATGTGTATATATAATGAAAATATTTGTATTTTTTGTTTTTCTTTATATAAACTGTGTTATATTTTTTCTATTTAATAATTTGTTAAAATTTTAAAAATTTAAATTAGATAGAATTATATTTGAATACTTGACATCCTTAACGAATTTTGATTCAAATCATGTTTGTGAAATCTTTTGATTAAATTGGATATAATATTTGTATTATTGTATTGGGTTTGGATATCCTCCAATTCACAGCGAGTAGAGAGTGGATAGGAAAAGTGAGTAGGAAATCTCAAGTGGATGTATCCCTACACAAATCACAACTGTCTCAGCAGAAATGGCTGCTTGGTCCCTCATTTCATTTCTATTCTTTTCCAACTACCGCCATTCCAACTTCCTCTTCGTCTCCGACTAGAAAACTTGATTCCACTCTCTCTTCCTTTGCAAAAATCCTAATTCCGTTTCTCTTGTTCTCTATCCACAATAGCAATCGCAGACTCAGTTTCCCTGCTCTCTAACTCTCTCTTCCTTCGCAAAAATCCTAATTGCGTTTCTCCTGTTCTATGTCTCTTCCCCAACAGCAATTGCAGACTCAGTTTCCCTGTTGCAAGGCCAAGATCTCATCATTCAAAAAACTCTTCCTTACCACTAATCCCTTCTCGTCTGCCATACATTGATTCTTAATTTGTTCCTTCACTGCTAACTCGACTCTGCAGCTGCCTTCGTTGTCAGCCATCCTCGGAAACTGCAGTCCGATGAGCTTGCCACTGTTCGACTCTTCCAAGAGAATACCCCTCCTTTGTATACATCACTAACCTTGTCGTGAGGCATCCTTCTCTGTTACAAGTATTCACAAGAGGACTTGGTTTGCTAACTACCTTCGTTGCTACGCATACGTGTTTCCCGGTCATTGTGGGAAACTACGAATGTATTGTGGGAATCGAGTCATTAGCAAGGCAATCATGCTCTTAACATCACCTGTAATCAATCATAATGAGTTGTAAGCAGGTTATACCATCTATATCTATACTATTATAAAAACTATTAAGGTGTGAAACTTTTCTAAAATGCCCACATTTGTTATTTAGTCCATTTTTAATTATAAAAGTTGAAAATGTAATTTCAATTAATGATTTAATCCCCTCTTATTAATTCTTGTATTTAAGGTATTAACTCTCATTCTCTCTTATTAAATCCATATTTAAGTTATTTTTCATTAATAAATGTTATTAATTAGATCTATGTTCAATACTTTTAACAATATAAACCCATATATTTTAAAACTTACTCAAAAACAAAATTATTCTTTATCCAAGTGATGATTAATGAAATCACATTTATATAATAAAATTTTTAAATATAAATAAATATAGAAATTTACAAAAATATAGAAAAAATAGACACATTTGTGATATTTTTTATTAATAAAATTAAAAAAAAATGAGTTTAATAAAAAAGAATTATTTTATTGATGATAAAAATGAAATACATGATCTAAAACTAACAAAAAGTGAAATTATTTTCTTGTTTAGCGTAGATCAATAATTATACTGTTGGGTCAAATTTGTCAACCTTTAATATCTTAATTAAATAATAAAAAATAATAAAATATGAAAAAACACAAAAATAAAAAATACATAAATTTTACAAAAAAACATTTGGGCACATGTATTATATTGTATATTTATCATATTAAATAAAAAATAAGGGTACATAACAATATTATTTTTACACACATAGAAATAAAAAATATAGAAAAATTTGAACACATCTATAACTCCATATTTACACCACTATTAAAAATATGAATAAGATTGTGGAACTTTATTTTTGACTAAAATGCCCTTTTTTAATTTAATCACTATTTAATTATGAGATTTAAAATGTAGTTTGAACTACAAATTTCACCCCCATTTAATTCTCTCTCTTTAAATCTTACATTTTTTTTATAAATGAACAAAAAAATACACACTAAGAAGATAAAACATTACAAAAATAAGAGTCCAACCAAGTAGGTAGGGTTGTCAATGATACTCGAAACTTTGCAGCTCAATATTAGGTGCTTACGTATCATATTCAGATTTTGCAATTTGCATCCAATTAATAGTGAAAAATAAAAAAGGAAAATTCCCAATCAGTACCTCGTACTTTGTCTCAAGTGACAATTTGGTCCCCCAAACTTTAAAATGCGACAATCCATTACTCAAACTTTCAAACTGTGACAATCCAGTACCTACCATTATCTAGTTCGTTAATCAGTCATTAAATGACATTTGAAAAGTCAAAAATGCCCTTCGAATGCCATCTAATTCTATTTAACAACCATCCAAACGTTGACAAAAAACTAAACAATCCCAAATCCTAGCCTCTTCTATTCAAAAAAAAGTTGGTGAGTGTTTAGAAGAATCTAGAATTTGAAACTATTCATTTTATTGTCAATGTTTGGATGGTTGATAAAGAGAATTAGATGGCATTCAAAAGGCATTTTTGACTTTTCAAATGTCACTTAACAGTTGATTAACGGACTAGTTAACAACAGGTACTAGATTGCCACATTTTGAATGTTCGGGTACTTGATTGTCACATATTAAAAGTTTGGGTACTGAATTGTCGCATTTTAAAGTCCGAGGACCAAATTGTCACTCGAGCCAAAGTACAAGGTACTAATTGGGAATTTTCCCAAACAAAAATTATAAAGAGTACATGAATTTTATAGAAAAATTTGGATACATTATTCCTATCAATATCATCATCTAAAATTACTATGTGCAAAGCATGTGCACACTTACTAGTATCAATAAAGGCATTGGTCATTTATAACCTAAACCCTTGATCTTCTTAGGCTTCCTTGTGGTTGCTGTAATCCCTCTTTGAGTGGTGCTTCAATACTATAGCTCGAGGGCATATACGACCATCCTCCGCCAATGGGAAAGGGTTTGTATCATTTGGTATCATAGCCTAGTTCATCCAGGGATGCACAAATGGCAAGTTTTGAAGCTCGTCTCAGCCATCTCAAGCATAATTAAAGGATTCAGGAAGGCTCTATTTGGTATGTGGGATGGGGATGAGAAAAAGGGGATATTCCAAGAATATTCCTTTTTCTCTCATTTGTTTCAAGGGAAATAGGGGGATTGGATGAGAAAAAAGTTGGATGCAAGATCCCAAAATTGTGGAATCGGGGTCGCACGGCTTTGGTGCGACCCCGATGGAAAATCTCGAGAAAACTCGAGTTTCTTTATCTTCATCCTCTGCCCAGCCGTTGTTGCACCATCGCCATTGCTGGTAACACCGTTGCTGCTGCACCACCGCCCCTGCTGGTAACCACCGCCGCTACTGGTAACCACCATCTTCCTGGGTTCGCAGACACATATTTGAGACACAACTTGGAGCTTAGACTTGAGTTCCTAGTAACCACCATCTTCTTGGGTTTTCTGCCATGGTAGAACTTAGATCTGGGTTTGCAAACACAGACCGGAGCTCCAGTCATGGATTTCTTTATCTCTCCCTCCATCTTCCTCTTCTCTCTTCTCCCTTGTAATAGTGTTTTCCCATATATAAAACCAAACAATGGAAAGGTAATTTTTTACACTTTTCCATCCCATCCCACCCAAATCTTCCCACAAACCAAACGGAGTCAAAAGGATTCTGGCCAAAATGACAGAGATTATAAGCAAGATTGACTACATCTTGAAGTCAGTTGGATCTCCGAGAGAGCACAATAACTGGACTTCACCCCTCCACACTCATCCTAAAGATGATGGAGGTTTGAAGTGGATTGAGAGCTCTAGGAGGGAGGTGGTTCAAAATCAAGAGGGTGTTGCGAAGAGCACCCAACCCCCAACCAAAACCTACCAGTATTCCAATCCTACTCCAATCACCCCGTCCATGGCTATTTCTATAGTTTGACCCTTGGTCTCTGTCCTTTCCCCTCTCACTGTTCCCCTTAAACCAAGTCCTATTTCACCCCACCAATGGTCGCCTCCATTGCTTAACTGTTAGTCATCATTTTCCTTAGCAGCGGCCATAGCCCGACCTACCTTCTCTCCTTGCCACTCACAATCCACCTATGTTTCTAGGATGAAATGCCAAGTCAGCCGGCGAAACCCAAAAAACCATCTTCACTTATCTTGATGGATTAAATCCTAAATCTATTCTCCAACCCTTCTTCTTCTTTCCATCAAACCCCAACAACTGCCTTGATCCCATCTTGAACCATTCCAATCTTATACTAGTATTGCTCTATTTTATAATTTCAACAACTCTAAATCTAGAACACAACACCTCTCTTTTCGTTTGGAGTGGTAAAGCTTTCAATGCCTCATTGGTGGAGGTTGACGAAGACTCACTTGATGAGGACATTGAGGAGCCACCCCAACGATTCAACTTGATTATCCATGCCTTCTACAATAGCAAGGAAATCTTCATTCAAGAACTCACCATCAAATTCTCCAACACATTGGATAGGAAGGGATTGATGGACATGGGTGAATTCAGTGCACAACAATGGCTATTAGTTAAACTTGTACATAAGAAGGCCAACCAGACCTTGTTGATCAGAGGCAATGGCAATGGGATGATAAAGTCGGATCTATCTTATTATAAGTTGCTCAATCGCTAAGCCAACTTTATCAACCGACTGTTAGTTTTAGTGACGATGAGAAGTATGGGTCCAGATTCCACAATTGAAGGTTGTATTGTTGTTGTTGTATGGAAACAAACGGTGATTGTGGTTCTTAATGACAAACCAAAATGGGAAATCCATGCCTTTCGAATTCGGTGAGAAATAGTGGTTCACTGGAGTAGCTAGAGTTGTCTCCAGTATCATGAGTCTCATTTCTACAAGCGGGTGGTGGCAATTGTCAAGTGAGGGAATCATTGTAAATGGACATCCAACAACCCTTAGTGATACCAACATTGATCAAATGGCAAGGGTATAGGCAAATATTAACCGAGATAAAACCAAGCTCACCAAGAGAACAACTATTGGGCATTGGATTATGTTTTAGCTGAATCAGGGCTTTGGCAAGAGTAGCAGATTCCCCTTCTTTGACCACCATCAACTGGTAGTGACTCACTTCATCCATTTTTAGAAGGGAGGGAAAGATACTAGAAAACAAACTCCTCCTATACTAGTCTTTCATGACAATTACGGTAATTATGTAGGAGATTTTCCAAGTTACAATGCCTTTACTCTTGGTGGGCCCTATTTCGTAAAGGGTTACAGTACAGAAGATGCAGAAGTAAATGAAGGAATGTGTCTTGCTTACAGTGTTCTAAAAAGAACTAAAAGTGATGGAGTTTCTAATCTAATTCAAAAATGGAGAAGCGTTAACTATACCTTGAAAGAATTGGAGCAATGGTGTGATTACAAAACTGCACATCCATTTTTCGATAGTTTTGCATAAGTGTGAAAGGGTGGTTAAAGATGCCAGCTGGAAATATGGGAAAGAGTTGGTGATAGGATTTTCTAATATAGATCTTGAGGATAAGGCTACCCTTGGGGAAGGAAATGTTAAAGCCCAAGATATTACAAAGTAAAGATATCTTGTCTCAGGAAGGGTGGAACTAGTTAACTCACAAGTTCCTCCAATGGGCCTCGAGGATGAGGTAACTTTTAAGGAGGGGGGAATGTTACGAGTATTTACAGGAGGACTCAGTTTGCTAGTTGCCTTCATTGCTGCATGTGCGTCTCTTATGATCATGGGAATTGAATCATTATGGGAAGTTATGGCCAGCTGTGTAGTTTGTTAGCAAGGCAATCATGCTATTAGGACCACTTGTAATCGTTGTTAATCATAATGAGTTGTAAGCGGCTATGAGCCTATAAATACCCTATGATATATCAATAAAGGCATTGATCAATTATAACCTAAACCCTTCATCTTCTTAAGCTTCCTTATGGTTGTTGTAATCCCTCTTTGAGTGGTGGTGCTTCAACACTATAGCTCGAGGGCAGATACGACCTTCCTTCCACCAAGGGGAAAGGGTTTGTATCATTTGGTATCAGAGCCTGGTTCATCCAGGGATGCGCGGACGGCAAATTTTGAAGCTCGTCTCAACCGTCTTGAGCATAATCAAAGGATTCAGGAAAGGATTATAACCAAAATGATAGAGATTATAAGCAAGCTCGACTACATCTTGCTGCTAGCCGAATCTCTGGGAGAGCACAATCGCTGGACTTCACCCCTCCACACTCATCCTAAAGATGGAGTTTTGAAGCGAATTGAGAGCTTTGGGAAGCCAATTGCGGCACCATGGACTTTATATATAAGTGGTTACGTCAGTATTGCAGTGTTCAACCGGGAGTAGGTGGACTAGTGCAAAGCCAGCCTTCGTGGGCACTAGGATTGCGGAGCGTGGTATAATGTTACAATCCATTTGTCTCATGTTGTCCGTATGAGATGCTATTGTGAGGTATCCCATGTCGGTAGTATGGGATGCTGTTGTGGGATATATATGTGCTTGAATTCCCTCTAATAACTAGTTTTTAGGGGGTGAGTTCTCTTTAAGGCACACAACATTCTCTTATTGTGTTTTGGGAATATTTGAAGTGTTTTTTGTGTGTTGTGTGAGACTGTGAGTTTGGTTTTAGTTGTCTAGTTAATCCTATTCTGTTTGAATTCTCGTTTTTGGATTTTTCCTTTGATGGTTTTTGTCTGTTTAGGCAGGATGTATTTACGTTGGGTGTATTGGAAGTGCCACAGGGGTCGGGGTCAGGGTCGGGCTTTGTCGTTACAAATTATCATGTAATTCGCGGCGCGTCTGATCTCAGGTTGGTTCTTAATTAGGTGATTCAGAAAAATGTGGTTTATGTTTTCCTACTTTTTTTTCTGAATAATTACCTTCTTATTTTCATTTTAAGGTTTTTGGAAGTCATTGAAATAAATTACAGAACAATGTTGGATCTCAGTAACTACTAAGTCTAAATAGCTTGAGAAATTTCAACTTTCAAGTCGTCTATCAACGTTGTTTCTTGTCTAACAAATTCCACGGGAGGTTCTTTTTCCCTTGCCATGATCAGCCATGGGATGAATTGGGAAAATAATGCCATTTGGCCTTTACTTTATCAACATGGCCAGTTAAGAAACTATGGAACTTCATTGCATTTTTTTCTTTTTGTATCAGTTTGGACTTGATGTTAATTCACTGGTGGGCGTTGGTTCATAAAATGTGGGTATTTGATAATTTGAATGTTTATAGATTTGTAATAAGATTCAGAAATCTGCATTAAACCTGTCCGTACTTTTTTAATTTTTTTTTCAAGCTTCACAAGTTTCTCTGCACAACCAATATTAAATGATTGGATGTGTACGATAACAATGTTGGACTTATCATAGTCGTATCACTGGGTCAAAGTTGCAAGATTTTCTTCAGAAAAGGTTCCAGTGATGACTTGAGTCCGTCCTTAGTCCTCAATAATGTATGAAGCAATACATTTTCATAGAGAAGTAGAATCTGAAAGATTTTTGGAGTTGGAACATGTTAGAATCACAAGAAGAGTCTCTTTGGCTTAGATGATGGTTATAGAATCTATACTTTTCAAGGCATGGGGATTAAGTGCTAGTATACCTGATACTATGGTATCACATACAAGAACTTGCAACCAAAAAGAGATAAGGAATATAAAAGGTGAAATACTACGTTTAGAGTATGAGGGATCTTAGCAAGATAGGAGGTTACTGGTCACCTGTGCTTCAGATTCTAATACCAAAAAGTATTAGAATGGTTAATTTACAAGGATTTCTAAGTTGTCTCCAATGGAACGATGCTGCTCAGATGTTGTGTATATATATATATATTAAAAATATAAATAATAAATTATTTAAATATTTCAATGATTAATGACGGGTTGTCGAAGCCTTCAAAATTAGTACTAGTCCCATAATAAAGTATTTGTAGTAAAAGTGGTACTAGGTCGAATCCCACAGGGAGCTAACAGTAATCTCTTAACCGAATGGATACTATAATTGAGTGGGAAAATTTTAATAACTAAAATTAAAAAAATAAGAAAGCAATAGCAAACTAAACAAACAAGAGAAAATCAGTCTTACCGAATTCTGGTTCAAGGGTTCGGGTTGAATCGATTGGCCATCGATCCTAGGTAAATTTCAACATTCTTGCCATTCAAGCATTTAACCTTAGATTTATTAGGATAGCCATAATAAACCTTGTGTTTTCCTAAATCAGTTGACCAAACCTAGCATTCGATCAACACTTATCTTTAATCAACTGGGTACGATAGCGCTCCATGATAATTAATGATAGCATTAAGCTTTGTGAAAACAGTTAAACCAAAATAACAATAATTGGGATAGCTGCAATTATCGAATTTTGTTCCATCAATTCCTTTTAGGTTAAACCACATCAATACATTGGTCAAAGGCTATCACGAATAATTGACCCAAAAAGATATTAACCTAATTGCTACTTGTACCACTATTCGTGACAATTACGGATCACCGAAATCATGGATAGCAATAGGAAAATCAACATTAATTTAGTTTGTCAAACTAATTAACATCAACATCCAATAAAAATATGCACAAGAATCAATGAATACTTGAATTAAAAAGCAAGAAAATAAATTAACTACAGAACCTCACAATGACACAATCGAACCTCCCCCCTTGAACCAGAAAAAAGAAGCTTAGCTGCTCATGATCTGCGTAATCTCCATGCTCTGCTTCTCCATAGTCAAACTGCTTTCTTGAGTTTCTTAATGATCTCTTGGATCTTGGAGTGAGTGATGCTAGAGCTGGTCCACTCCCCTCTTTATATAGCAGAGGAAGAGGGCTGCTTTCCAACTCCTTTTAGGAGAATAACTTCAAATTAGAAAGTCCTAATATGTTTTTGAACTAATCTTATCCTATCTCTTATCTAGTGATCCAATCTTCTTATCTTGATAGGATTATATTCAAGACTTTAGATCTGATAAGGCTTTCTCTCAAGAAGTTACATTCGAAATTGGGACTCTTGACTCTTGATTTCGAGTTGGGCTTCTTTGATAACTTGGGTTGTTTCAAGGTATTTCTGCGAGTTGGGCTTCAGTTGTGAAATGAGCCTGGCTACGAACTTGCTCCGACTTTAGGATCATTTTCATACTCGATGTGGGCCGAATCTGTCAAACCCCAAAACATAAAAGTTGTGGGCCTTCCTTTAATATTTCTAATGCTTCTTGAATTGTCCAATTCGGAGTTCGTAATTGAGAGTTATGCCCGGATTACTAACTGTCATCGAAACTGTGCAAAATCACCCGATTTGCCCTGTTTTCTTCCAATTGCCTTGAATCGAAATACAAGAGTAATGAGTCCATCTAAGTGCCAAATTAATGTAAAAGAGTGAATATTAGGGGATAAAAATAGGGTTCTTTTTTGTCTCATCAATTAAATATTTTAAATAAAAAAATATTAAAAATAGCTATAATTATATAACAAAATATTTAATGTTATGTAATAACTTTAAAAGAAATAAATTTAAATATTTTACATATGATTGAAATATTTAAATAATGAAATATTTAACATAACTAAATTTTAAATAGTTAAAATAATAAAATTATGTAATAATAGTATAAATTATAATTTTATGGATTATTAAATTTAATAAATAATTAATATTTTAAAATTTAAGTAATAGTATTTGATGGAGGGTGATTTGACCCGACCTCCTAACCAGGGGACACGTGGACGTGACTCGACGTAAATGATAGCTCAGCATGACAGCTTGGCCACAACTCGGCGTAATGAGCTAGCTGAAAACCCAACATGAATAGCTCACCACAAGACAGCTCGCTACAGAACGGCTTGCTGCAAGGCAGCCGCTATTGGATCTCGCTACAAAGGAGCTCGCTATTGAGTAACCCGGAGTCTTCGGGAAACTTCTTATCTGACCAGACCGTGCCTGTCAGACTGCTCCCACGTCTCTTGTTTGGCGGCGCAATGCCTGCCAGTCCAGAGGACTACGCCCACGTCTCACGTCAAGCAGCGTCGTGCATGTCAGCTTTGCGTAACGTCTCTCAATTGATAGGATCGTACTCTGCGACGGTTACCTGCACCAATCGAATCAGCCTGGCAAATAACGGCTGTAGTAGAGAATCAGAGGCGGTTACACTCGATTTGACAGTGCATCAGTATATAAGGGCCCCGACCCCCAAGGAAAAGGGTAATTGAAAATCGTGCATCTTCACGCTTAGCATTTATTACTTCACAATTCTCTCAGTTTTCCGCCGAGTTTTAACTTAAGCATCGGAGTGTTCCTGCCGGGCGAGCTCCCCGGGAATCCTTCGTCTTCTTCTCCTCTTCAAGTGTTGTCCGTTGCCAGATAGGAGCGAGGCCCCTGCCAGATAGGAGTGACCAGATCGCGCTACATCATTTGGTGTCGTCTATGGGAAACGCTTCAAAAAGCCTTTCACCAAGCAACTTCAATAAGACTTCAATGGCTTCCTCCAGCAACGCCAAACGAAGTGCCGACCAAAACACCTCTGGGGAACGACCTCAGCTCCCTACCGTCTGCATTGGCCAGTTCACTGTACCCCTCTCCACGGACAGGGTTCCTACCCTGAGCGCGCCTCAGGTCATGGTGCCAGTAAATGCTCCACTCCCTTCGCTGGTGGAGGCGACCTTTGCAAAACTGTCAGTTCTCCCAGTGGCTAGACAGAACCAGCTGGAAAGCTTGGTACACTGCATGCAAGTTATGCAAGCTCAAATGCAGCAGGTCCACCAGTTTCAGCTGTACCAACAGCAAATGCTCCACCACGTCTACCAACAGCAGTACCAGTAGTAGTTTCCACCGCTGCCTCAGCATCAACAGCAAGTCCCACCTCGACACCCCGCTGTACAGCAGGCCCAGCCCCGCCGCCGCAGCGAACGTCCCCCCCGCCGAGGAGAGACATCCCGAACTTAGAACCCTTTCGGAAGCCAGGTCTCATCCCATGGCAGGAGGGAAAGACAAATTACTCCTCCCACCTCGCAGCCTGTAGTCAGGCCAGGGGCCTCTCAGCCAGTCAGACCCGCATTGCCTCGGCCCTCGCGGTTTGAGATTCTGCTCGCCAAGAACCAGTTCGAGGTCCTGGACGCGAACTGCAGACAAGGCCCTTCAGTTCATAGCCATCAGTAGCAATCCGAGCCCCTTCCTGGGCCCATCGAGCTCGGCAACACAGAAGCAAGCAGTACTAATGCCGAGCCAATGAAGCAGCGGAGACGCCGCCGAGATCACCAAACTGCCACCCACAACCTGCCCGAGCTCAAGGGTAAGGAAGAGATAAGCTCGGGCGAAGTGAAAGCCACTCCGCTCCTCTCAGTGCCATCCCCCCTCTCCAGAACTTCTAGCCGTCCCTATGCCTAAGGACTTCAAGGTCCCCCCCTTGGACAAGTATGACAAATCGTTCGATCCGAATGACCACGTCGACGCCTTCCAGTCGCAGATGCACTTAGCAAGGGCCAGTGAGTCCTGCATGTGTGTGGCCTTCTCAACAACCTTCAAAGGAGTAGCCCGCACGTGGTACAGGAACCTCGCGCCCAGGTCAATAAGAAGCTGGGCGCAGTTCGTGCAAGTCTTTACCTCCCATTTCGTCACCAGCAAGCGGTGCCCGAGAACCCAAGAGAGCCTCCTTGACATAGTTCAGAGGGAAGGAGAGTCCATCCGGAGTTACATCAAGCGGTTCAATGACACTTGTTTGCAGATACCCGACTTGAACCCCGTAGTGCGGCTCACAACAGCCAAGAGAGGCATCACGCACAAAGAGTTCAAGTGGCATGTGGTGGTCAATCGGCTCAAGACTGTAACCGAGTTCCTCAAGCTCGCAAACTAGTTCATAGGAACGGAGGAGGAGATCAACCAGAAAAATGAAAGTGTGCCCGAGAAAAGAAAAAGGGAAGGTGAGTCCTCGACCCTCGGGGACAGCAAGAAGAAGAAAGACCCAGCTCGGGGGGCAAGACCGAGTCAACCTTTCCAAGCTCCTCTAGCAGAAAGGACTGACTACACACCCCTGAACGAAGCGGTCCGAGATCCTTATGGCGATCAAAGATGCTCCGTATGTAAAGTGGCCACTTCGACTGAAAGGGGACCCCAATGTAAGAAATAAGAATTTGTATTGTAGTTTTCATAAAGATCACGGTCACAGTACCGAAAATTGTAAGAACCTCCGCGACGAGATAGAGGAGCTCATCCGTCGCGGATACTTAATAAACTTTGTACAAAATAATAATAATAATAAAGTAGGTCGGCAAGGGGAACATGGTAGAGATGCTCCCGAGCCCAGCAGCAGGCAAGCAGAGCAGCCGCAGCGGCAGCCCCCTGAAGAGAGGCCAGTTCGGGGGACCATTCATGTGATCATCGGAGGATCGATCGTCGCGAGCTGCACCTCAGCTGCAGCTCGGACATCAGCCCATGAGCTCGGAAGGGAGGAGCAAAACCCCCCAAAGCGGCCAAGGACAGAAGACCCGATCTTCTTCACTGAGGACGACGCGCACGGGGTCTACTACCCCCACGATGACGCGCTTGTCGTAAAGATAAGGATTAATGACTTTGAAGTCAAGCCCGTCCTCGTCGACTCTGGCAGTTCAGCATATATTCTTTTCAAGGCAGCATTCAACAAGCTTCAGCTCCAAGAGAGCGACCTCAAACCCGCAAGCACTCCCTTGGTAGGCTTCAGCGGAGAGGAAGTCAAGCCCCTGGGGAGAATCACAGTACTTATGGAAGTCGGCACCTGGCCTAGCATAGTGAGGCTTAACCATGACTTCTTGGTGGTCGCAACTCCCTCCCCGTACAACACCATAATAGGTCGGCCCATCACCCATGCTCTTCGTGCGGTGGTCTCCACCTATTATTCAGCGATGAAGTTCCCCATGGACTTCGGAGTTGGGGTAGCGCGAGGCGATCAGCTCGAGTCTCGTAAGTGCTACGTTGCCACCCTCAAAGGGAAAGCCAAGGTGGCCAATGACCTCAAGTTGGAGCGACCTACGGAGCAATGCGAAGAACGAGCTGCACCTACGGAAGAAACTGTTCCCGTGCCCACCTCGGTGGAGGACCCAGCTCAAACACTCCAGATCGGCGCTTCAGTCCAGGAGCCCCTGCGATCTCAACTGGTAAGTTTTCACTTCAAAATTTAGATGTTTTTGCATGGTCCGCGGTAGAGATGCTCGGCATAAACCCTAACATCATAACTCACAGGCTAAATACTGATCCTGTAGTTAGGCCCGTTAGACAGAAGAAATGCAACTTAGCCCCGGAGCGTTGGAGGGCAGTTGACGAGGAGGTCGGGAAGCTCCTCGCAGCCGACTTCATCAGAGAGGTCCATTACCTGAGCTGGGTAGCCAACCCAGTCCTGGTAAAGAAGGCCAACGATAAATGGCGCATGTGCGTCGATTATACTGACCTGAACCGAGCTTGTCCGAAGGATTGCTTCCCACTCCCCAAGATTGACCACCTGGTGGACGCGACCTCAGGGCATGAGTTGCTGAGTTTCTTGGACGCCTACTCGGGCTATAACCAGATAAGAATGGACCCTGCTAATGAAGAAAAAACAACCTTTATAATTGAGCTAGGCTTGTACTGTTACAAGGTCATGCCCTTCGGGCTAAAAAATGCCGGGGCTACCTTCCAAAGACTTGTAAATAAGTTGTTTGAGCCGTTGATCGACAAGAAAGTAGAATGCTATGTAGACGACATGGTCGTCAAAACTCAGTTTTCAAATGATTTAATAAAAGATTTGCATTCTATTTTCAAAATTTTGCGTAAGTTTAACATGAAACTAAACCTAAACAAGTGTGCCTTCGGTGTCACCTCGAGTAAATTCCTAGGGTACATCGTCAACCGGCGCGGCATTGAGACCAACCCAGAAAAAATTAAGGCTATCCTAGATATGAGACCACCCCGGAAAATGAAGGAGGTTCAGAGGCTGAATGGCCGTATAGCCGCCCTGAGCCTCTTCATATCCAAGTCGGCAGATCGCTGCCTGCCTTTCTTCAAGGCAATTAAAAGCAAAGGCTTCGAATGGACTAATGAGTGCCAGCTCGCGTTCGACGAGCTCAAAAGGTACCTCGCCAGTATCCCAGTCTTAACGCGACCCGAGGAGGGTGATGTGTTGGAGTTGTACCTCTCTGCAAGTGACGAGGTGGTCAGCTCGATACTGATAAGAGAAGTAGATCAGGTCCAATGACCTATCTACTATGTTAACAAAGTGTTGCAGGGTGCAGAGACGAGGTATCCAGAGATCGAAAAGTTGGCGTATGCGTTGGTCATTGCAGCTCGGAAGCTCCGTCCGTACTTCCAAGCTCATACTGTCGTCGTCCTCACCAACAAGCATCTGAGGCAAGTCTTGCTTAAGCCCGAGGTCTCTGGTAGGTTGACAAAGTGGGCCCTTGAGCTCAGCGAATATGAACTTCAGTACAAGCCGTGAACTACTATCAAGGCCCAACCCTTAGCTGACTTTGTCGCGGAATGCACTTTCAGCACCGAAGTCCCCAGGCCGGTTGAGCCCGAGGTTCCCAGGCCGGTTGGGCTCGAGCATCGTGAGGTAGCAACCAGTGCGGCTTCTCTCCTAGTTAGATCGAACTCGACCCCCAAGGAAAAGGGTAATTGAAAATCGTGCATCTTCACTCTTAGCATTTATTACTTCGCAATTCTCTTAGTTTTCCACCGAGTTCTAACTTAAGCATTAGAGTGTTCCCGCTGGGCGAGCTCCCCGGGAATCCTTCATCTTCTTATCCTCCCCAGGTGCTGTCCGTTGCCAGCTAGGAGCGAGGCCCCTGCCAGATAGGAGTGACCAGATCTCGCTACATCAGTATTATTTAAATAATTAAATAATATTGTAAATAACTATTTTTGAGTACTTTAAATATCCAAAAATTAATAACTAAATCATATTTTGTATATTATTTCACAAATAAAAAATAGATTAAATAACAAAATCATGTTATAACTTTAAAAAAATTATCAAAAACACAAAAATAATTATAATAAATTTAATAATATTTGAGAATAATAATATAAAATATAAATAATTTGTCAACTAACTAAATAATATTATAAATAACTAATTTTTAAATGATTTAAATATCAAAATTTAATACTAGATCATATTTTAAACATCATTTAATAATATTTGATAATAAGAATATAAAATATAAATAATTGAAAATTTTAAATATTATTCAAATAGTGAAAGTAAATTAAATAAATTAGAGCTATTGAAGCTTTTATTAGTTATGTATTGCATTTTTGCTATAAATTTTTAATAATTATTGGAGTTTAAACTATTGTTATTTGTTAGAGATTAGACTACCAATTTAGCTGAAATTAGGAGTGTTCGCTAGGTGGTTCAGTTTAGTTATAGATTGTTTGTCCAACCAAATTGATCGATCTTGTTGGGTTGGGGAGTTGGTCACTCGAAACTAACTAACCAACTCATGTTGTTTGGTCAATGTTTTAAAAACCAATCAGGAGATCGACCCACTCTTTTATATGGGTCGCAGTCACCAGTTCAACTGTCTTGGTCGAACAGGTTAGATCGTTCCACGTTAACACTCCATATATTTAAATAAATATATATTTATATACATATATAAATGTGTATGTATGTATATATATGTGTACAAATACATATTTTATCAGTAAATAGTGTATAATTATGTTTTACATATAATATATGTATTATTTTTTAATTTAGTTTTAATTTTTTTGTTTATAAAAAAGATAAAAATTATGATTTGAGGACAAAAAAGGGTTTTTTCGCAAAAATAGTGGGGCAGGGCACCCACGACACCTTAGGACACATATATCTTGAAAAATTACCCAAAAAAAAAATCACCTCAATTGGACATCATAGTGCAAAGTTATGGTCTTTAAAAGTTTGAACATGCATTAAGTATGCAACCTGTAACATGGTGATCGGGTTGAATGGGTCAATAGTTGAACCCTCCAAGTCAAGGTGGTTTTTTACCAAGTCAACGATTTTTGACTTAAAGGTGGGTTTTGATAAAATTAGACCTAGAGTCAAGGTTGGATGATGGTTCGAATGGTTCAACCGGTCGAGTTAATGGCAGGTTGAAAACATTGGTATCGATTTGGGTCGGTTCAAAAGATTTAGCTTAAAAAATTAAATTACATTTAAAAAATGCAATGATATTATTAAAAGAATAAATTTAAAAATTTAAGTTTACAATATAAAATATTTTAGACTAAGAAATATGAGAATTTTCCCACTTTCCTATATTAAAAAAATATATTTGAAATATAAAATATTAATATATATTTATGATCAGACCAATTCAATTTTGGTCAATTTATAAATGGCCAAACCAAAACTAACCTAACTTGGTTAGGTTGGGAAATTGCTTAACCTTAGCCAACCGAAAATTCTATAAAGTGACCAACTCGGGACGAATTAGGCCAGTTTCATCAATTTAATGAGCATCCTTAACTGAAATTAATTATTATTATTATTTTTGTATTGCAAAAAAGTATTAAAAATAATACATAAAGTATAACTAAGTATTAATTATTTAAAAATTAAATTATAAAAGAATTGTCTACTAGTGAAAACCTAATTGCAATACAAAATATAAACCAATTTTATAGCTGATAATATCAGAAAACAAAAATGTCAATTTGTCAAATTGCGGTCCAAAATATTAACCAAATTTACTTGTGAATCTTTTAGCCTTTATTTTTCTTTCAAATTTTTATAAAGAACAAAAAAGAATCGTGTTTCTTCATTGTTATAGTTCAATATGTTAATGGGTGGTGGGCATATCCGACCACATTTCCTCTCAGTTCAATGTCCTCCGTAGGCTAGCAGATGCAACATTCCGACAAGAAACAATCAAACAAATACCCTTCATCGACATCATAACCACCAAAACGCCACTCATGTTTCCAACAGGGTTGTAGTGACAAAATTGACTCAACCATTGCTCAACAAGCCACTAAGATAGTATTAAACGCGAAGAAAAAATAGTAAAAAAACACAAATCGTACATTAATTTTTTTTTTTCATTTATTGTTTTTCTCTTTTTAATTCCATTTCATTATTTCTTTTCTTTGCGTCAAATCATCAATCTCTCTATAGAAAACGTGTTTTCAGTGTGAATGGGAGGAACTATCTCACCATTACAATTAAAACTACATTCTATTGGAGCTTGTACAAGTTACTTCATTACAAGCTCAAAACCCTTGACACCCCACCCCAACTCCTCACTCCAATTTCAGCATGGACCAGGAGCATCTATTGTCACTTGTAGTGGATTAGGGCCAAGTCCCCAAGATCTAATGGTGATTCTCTGCCTCACAATTTTAATCGTTTGAGATTCCAATATCAATAAATTTCTATCTCTATTTGTTTTCCCACTTTCTTCTTTTATTATCTCACTGGAAGGAGAACAAGAATATCTCTAGAAAAATGACATAAGAGTATAAAAGGATAAAATAAGAGTTTAATAACTTTTTTAAAAGTTCAAGGAATGTTTTTAAGTCAAATGAGATTAATCATAAGATATGATTCATTAATCATAAGGTTAATGAATCCAGTTTCTATCTTTGCTGAAAAAAAAAAGTATGTGTTTGGTTGCAGTGCATTTTTATTTGCACTAGTACAATGCATGAGAGTGCAAATAAAAAAAAAATACAAATTCTCATTTATTTTGTTTTGGGTTTTACTTTATTTTCCTTTATGTCTTAATTTACTTTATTTGTATTGCAATCAAACAAAATAAGCTAAAATTTGAAACAAAAATATGTTAGAATTTACACTAAAATCATTTGTACTGCCATAGTTTTGCATTGGTGCAGATTTATTTGCATTGCAACCAAATACAACCCATGGTTGCTGTTTGCCTCAAATTCAACTTGAAAAATTGGGTTCAATTGGCAATATTAAGGGAAAATGAACCGAATCACCCCCATGAACAAGTAGGGATGCAAATGGATTGGACCGAATCCAAATTAGGGTATATCTGAATCCAATCTGATAGCACGTATATAAGTTCTAATCTGATTTGAATATCTAATTGGATCTCACAAATGGTGATTCAAATCCGAGTCCGTTAAGGATGTTAGATATTCGAATTTGATATGATCCGATTTGAATTATATAAAAAATTAATAAATTATTAAAAGAAAAAAGTTTATACAAAGAAAAATAGAAAATATAAATATTTTCAATTATTTTCATCATATATTATATAAAAATTTATTTTTTATAAACAAATTACAAAAAATGCAATATATAAACATATTTCTAAATAAACGTAATAATATATACATGTCTTTTTATAAGTAAATATGTTTAAAAATATATACATATATATAGGTCCAATTAGATCGGATCTTTTTGGACTAGGTAGGGGTGATTTGAACCCAACCCAATCCGATCTGCAAAATCCAACAATGGGTTATTCGAATCCGACAAAATAGGATCGAATCAAACATTTACATAGAACAAGCCTAAACCACTTTGGCTATTTGGAGAAAACAGCCTGAGCTGTTTTGGGAGCCTTTGCACATGACACTTTAGCTAATTCAGCTACTCATTTGCATTTTCAATTAGAAGAAGGTTAGTGTAAATATTGTTTTATTTTAGGGAAAATTTTTTAAGAGTACCCTAAACTTTGGGGGTTGTATTAATTCAGTCCTCGAACTTCAAAACATGTCTCTATAGTATCCAAAACTTTCAAATTGTGTCTAATAGGTTCCTACCATTAGTCAACACCGTCACATGACATTAGGTGTGCATTAAATAATTTCAAAATGGCAAATTTACCCTTTATGGTATTTTTCTAACCATTTTACCCATTTCGTCTAAGTGTTAAAAGAAGGAAAGGGGATGAAGGGTTATGAAATTGGACATGTGATCATCTAGTTATAGTTGATCATTGAACAGGGGGACTTGAACAGGGGAGCAAGAGCTTCAATAGTTGTTGGTGTCCGATTTCATAACCCTTTTCCCCTTTTCCTTCTTCTAAGGGTTTTTTCGTTTCCTCTTAACTCTTATATCTTAAGAGGAATCTTTTAACTTTAAGAGAAAAATCAGTTGTTTGTTTCCTCTTATCTCTTATCTCTCAAAGTGCAATCATACAACTTTTTGTTTTCCAATGATACTCCCAAAAAGACAAACAAAAGCTCTCATATATGTGGTCAAAATGGATATTTGATAATTTTCAGAATTTAGAATTCATAATTCAAAACAACATTCTCTGCATTCAGAGTTCAGAGGAAAGAAAAGTTCACCAATACCAATATACCTCTTATTGTAATTATTGCACTTTCAGATGTTAGACTTCAAAGAAAACAAATAGGCCCTAACATTCAAACGGAATGGGTAAAATGGTAAGAAAAATATCATAAAGGGTAATTTTGCCATTTTAAAATTATATAATGCACACCTAATGTTATGTGATGGCATGACTAACAGTCAACTAACGGTAAGGACCTAATGTTACCATAGAGACACATTTTAAAGTTTGGGGACTGACTTGATGATCAAGGTTTAAGCGCTATAGTTGTTTAGGAGGCTATACCAATGGTAAGATTCCATGCCAGTATTAAATACACGAGACCCACATTTTTTATGGTGGGGCCATGAATTTATTATTGGCGTATAACCTCATCATTGGTTTCACAGCCGGCTGAACAACTAAAGCATTCATTTAATCTGGTTTCTGACTTATTGTGTGCTGTTCGGTAATTTTCCCTTTATTTTAGGGTTTCTAGCATATAATGGCAACTTTTAGGGTTTAATATCAATAAAAGTAATATATTTAAAAAAATTCAAAAATAGGTTAACTTTTTAAAAATAATATCAATAAAGGGCAAAAATACAGTTCATCTTCTTCTTCTTGCCATTTGTTCACCAGAGCCGCTGTCTGCCACCGCCCGCCACCACCCACCATCGCCATTCACTGTCGCCTGTTGCCGCCTCCGCCTCTAGCAACGTTGTCGGAGGTGGCCGGAGGCAAAGGTGGGTGGAGGTGGCGGCATTAGACAGAGAAACCACCAGCACCGTCGCCGCCCACCTTTGCCTCCGGCCACCTCCGACAACGTTGTCGGAGGCGGAGGCGGTGATGGGCGGCAGTGGATGGCGGTGGCAAGCGGCGGCTCTAGTGAACAAATGGCAAGAAGAAGATGAACAATATTTTTGCCCTTTATTGATATTATTTTTAAAAAGGTAATCTATTTTTAAAATTTTTTTAAATATATTACTTTTATTGATATTAAACCCCCAAAGTTGCCCTTATATCCTATTACCCTTTATTTTACCCACACTCATGATTAGGTGTCACTCACCAAAGTTTTTCCGAACACTCACTTTTTGATGTGGTGCAAATATGTATGGACACGCTGTGATTTTTTGGCAAGTTCAACGCAGAGGAACCTAATGCCCTAACTCGCCCTTTCTTCACCTTTTCTTTATTCTCTAAACAGACACCTCGCCCAAACTCTTTTCTCTTGCAAAGCTCGTAGCAGATTGCAGAACAGCACAAGTAGACGCCGGCTCTCTCTCCCTTTCTCCTTTTCGGCTCTATTGCAACGTTCAGAGACGATTACACAGAAGTTCGTGCAATACCCAGAGGTTTCTCTGCAAGGGAGGTAAATACTACATTGTACTTTCTTCTTCTAAACTGAGATTGATTCTTCCTGTTTATATGAATATCTACTTTATGAGGGAGGTGAGTACTTATATGTATTCTTCTTCTTCCTCTTCTTTCTTTCCCTTTTTGTACTCTATACGAAAGTCGAAAATTTTCTCTGTTCTTAGTTCCAGTTACTGGGTTTCCGAGTTTGAATTGTTTGTAACAGGGAAAACCAAGAAATACGGCAGCCCGCGTACCACTACCACCTTTAGCACTAGTTTCTGGTAAGACAAATCCTGGTCTTGTGAAAGAGTCATGGATGATAGATCTTTGAATCTAACCACGAGTTTCATTGACCAGATAGTGGTAAGGACTTCTCCCTCCCTCCTTTTCTCCCTCTCTCTCCTGAATGTACAATGCTTCATGTGCAACTATTGGCTCCTTAAGCTCTCTGTACGATCAGTACTCAGTACCTAAATCAATTTTTTCTACTTTATTCTGTTACCGCTTTTTTTAGGTACCGGGAGATGTGGTTCTTGATCTATCAAGCATGTCTAACCAAACCATCAAGTTGGGTGGAGGATTGCGTCAGGTGCGTATAGGGCTTCCTTTCCCGGTTTCTCTCTAGAAAAGTTTGACAACCTTCCCAACCCCCTTCTCCCGATGTGAATTTGTATGATTTCCTTTGATCTTATTAAACTCATGCCAGAAGGTAAGAAAGCAATCCATGAAATTCAGCTTGCTATAGTTGATTCCCCTTTTTTCCTGGAAGCCAAGTGTGTATTGGTTAATAAGTTGGTGGTGAACGCTTTCTTCACATATTACTGAACTTTTGGATTCGATGGTGATCAATTATGGATTTTGATGACTTTTTAACTTTGATTAAGTTACTTTAAGCTTCAATTAGCTACTTACTTTAACGATGACTGGTAATGGTTTACATTGGTGGGCTTGGACATTAATACATTTCTAAGTAAAATCTATAAAGCAGTATCTGTAGGGGGCAAGTGGAAATTTAGTTATGCACATTTTCTCATTTTCGTCATGCTCATATATCTGAAAAAATATAACATTTGACAACTACTATACGTGGTAAACCATAATGTGTGCAATGTGCATTTAAGTTTCATCACATAATGAGGTGTTATATTGTCTGATGTGTTTATTCAATGTTTTATCTACATAATACAGTTCTACTCAGTATAGAATGTATCTTATGTTGAGGCTCACTGACTTAACACCTTTATACCTGTCACAACTTATTATGGCCCTTAATATAAGCACTTAGGTATGCTGCAATCATTTTGTGAAATTATACTAAATGCATAATGTTTTTTCTACTTCTTATCAATCTTATTTAAAGGATATTTTGTTTGGTCTTACACCTGAAACTGGTCAAATCCAGTTTACAGGTTTGTGGCATTCACTTGCATAGATCATGGATCCTTACCCATTTGGTCATGGTGAGGGCTTTGCAATTACATTGATGCTGCAATTGGGTCTGAAGCCATGAGAATTAGCTGATATTTGTTGTGTCAAGTTTGTTTGTTTCTCCTAGTGGCATTATTTCTTTATCCATTCCCAACTTCAATAACCATTGGACCATTATAATTAGAAAATTCAACTTGTATTGTGATGGAGGTTGGCTTTTTTTCCATATTGTGTGTGCGCTCAGGAGGATGCCAATTTCTTTAGTGAAAGCAAAAAAATGAACCTATCACAACTAAGATCAGGATATTCTCATGGCAATATGGATGGCGACATTCTTTGCACTGCATAACTAGCTAGTAGTTTGATCTGGAACAAGAAATTGCTTTAAGAAAATAAAAACAAGAAAATACAGTCATTGCATCACAAGCAGGGAGCTTCTAGCATGGGACTTGTGGAATACCTCTGATAATGATATTCCTAAGGTAATGCTATTTGTTGTAAATGCTGAAGAATGGATTCCTTTTGGAGAACAAAGGTGTTGTGTTCATTCAACTTGAACTCATGTTTCTTGAGGTGTTCAGTTTGATGTTCAGAAAATTGTAATTATTGTGAATTATGAGGGGTTTAAATCAAAGTGAAGTATGAATATAATCATAAATCATAAGACTTTTCTGTTCTTAAGATAATGTTTCGAATGTAAAAAATACAAAATTGAAAAAGGAAGAGAAAAATTTTCCTCTTATTTCCAGCCTACAATCATCTTCTAAATATTATTTTTTTTGATATCTTCTGAAGGGCTACACAATGGGGGGTAGCCCATCCCCCAACCTGTAACCCCCCACCCCAGGCGCAGGCGGGATTCGGATCGAAGTCTCCGCTATGACCAGCAGGAGACCAATCAGCTGATTGGCACCTTGCCATCTTCTAAATATTATTACCAACATCATGATTGGTGGATGGTATAATTGAGTTCAACTTCATACTTAAAATCCAATATATGCAACTTCTTGCAACTCATCAATTGATAAAAAATAAACTAAAAGTGGTGCAAGTGCAACTGATGTTATCATCTAAGTCTAGTTCTTACAAGGTCAAAACGATTAACAACCGGCATTTCTAATTCCATCATTATCAGAAGACAAAAGGACATGCAATTGAAATAAAATAGAACATAACAAGATAAAATAAAAGATCAAGACTCTGTGAAAATATTGATAAATCATACTATAAAGTTATAACTTTTATTGGGCTCTTTGCCATTTTAAAGTATAAGCTAAAAACCATAAAATGATCGTGTGTGTGTTTTGCTATATTAGAATATTATTGTTTGATTGGAAGATATTTTGGTAAGATGGAGTATGTATGATGGCTTCAAATTTTCTGGTCCTATTGGCAGTATAAATTTTCTGTTTCTATTGGTAGTCTGTTTTTCATCATATGGATTACAAATTGGTAGTTTTTTTTGGGTGCTTGTAGTCTGTATGAAGACTTGCTTTAAATTTTCTGGTCCTATGGGCGGTCTGTTTTTCATCCTATGGATTACGAATTGGTAGTTTTTTATTTTTTTGTGTGCGTGACAGCTTATCTTTTACCATTGTTTCTTTGCATGGGTATTAGAATCATTTGTATTCATTAGGGTGCCTTGATTTGCAGGACTGTGACACCATTTCTGTGATGAAGGCTGGGAAGCTAAAGTTCTCAAAACCAAACAAGTATTGGGTTGAAAGTTCCCAGAAGAGGGTGGGTAGAAATATTTTACTTTATACCTACCTTTCCATTTCACAATTGAAGTTGCTTTAGGTTTTCATTTTTTGATGAGTTGTTTTAGGTTTTCTTGTCATTTTAATGCAACCATATATGTTGGCTGTATGCCATGCAAACAACAAAATAAATTCTCCTTTTGATAAAGGTTGGGAGGCCTGTATATCATTTCTCAAGAATAATAAGGGATTACTAGGCTTTTAGTTTTTCGGGATACTCAATTTTGTTTGTAGTCTTAACTAGGATTATGGATCTTACTATTTTATTTTGAAGTCCATATTGAATGTTTAAGTATATATCTTTGAAGCAATAACCTACCTCCTAAGCTTTTGGATGATAAAATATATTTCTTCATTCTTGCTTAAATTTTATCCTTTTGCAATCTAATATTATAATTTATTTGGTTGTTATGTTCTACAGTATGTACCCTGTGTGGAGGACACAATTCTTGGTACTGTGGTAGACTCAAAGGCAGATGTAAGCTTCCTTTTTCTTTCCCCACTTGATGACATGAATGCCAAATTGGAAGCAATGGAGCTGCATGTTAATATTCTGAGAATTTTTGTTTGACTTATTTTATGAGTTAGAGAACTATTCCAAGGACTTATATAGGATATTATACAAGACCAATGCTATTTTCTGCATGCTCTTTCAGCCTAAAAGTGACATTGCTCTTTCTGCACTCAATGAAAATGAGTAGTATGAAAATATGAGTTGATTTACTACCTAATAGTGGCAAATTTATAAATACAAAGATACAAATTTAATGACAATTTCTTTTTAAGGAATTTCATAAAAAAACTTTACATGGTACAAAGAAAATTTATTTTCTGTTTCTACTTTCTTTGGATTCCGATGTAGTATCAAAGTACCCCTTTAGAAGAGATGCCATCTTGTAAGAGACATTGGCCATGGTTGAGAAGCATCCATTGGAGAATTCATCTTAGCCTTAGGCCCTTTGTCTTAGATAGACTAATGTTACAGGGTTTTCTCTTGATACAAAACATAACATAGAAGGTGATTCCAAGGCTCTCTGCCTTTCATTCATCAAAAAAATTCTCTTATATTTCAGAACCCCTTCTTGAAAACATCTGGTACTGGTTTCTCCAAAGAATATTTAAAGCTTGGTAGAAGTTAGGGTGAATGTTAGGAGACAAAAAAAGTTGTCCACAGATGTTTGCTACTTTGATGTGCTAGGCTGGTAGCCTTGTGGGTTATTGAGGAAGAAAGTGAAAAGAGCATACTTTTTTGGTACATAATTACATTTTGGATATGACACTGACCAGAATGGAATGGCAAAACAGGATTCAGGTAGCCAACTCCATATGGTTGGGATAAGGCATAGATGATGATGATTCAATTCCATTCAAGGTTTTATTTGGGGATCTCAGCTTACTGTCCACCCCTATCCTGATTGCACATATTTTGGATGATATTGATATTTAAATTGATCTTTGGATCACTTACTTTTCCAGGTAGCACCTATTGAGTGGTAGGTCCTCTGTTAGGATGGTGGCAATTGGCAAGTTATAGGGCCCCACCCCAAGTGGTTACAAGTCTTGTGTCCCTGGACCCAAACTTTTGTCTTTGGTTTATTTATTTGATTTTTGATGAGGTAAAGTAAATTTTTATTAATAAAAAAGAATGGTATACATGTATGTCAGTTCACTGTGCAAAAAGATTTTGCACATATGCACCCTTAAACCCCCAAAAAAGTCACTGTCAAAAAAGATGAAGATAAAACTTCCTCTTTGAAAAGTATGTTATCACTTTAACCAGCCTCTGAGATCATCAACTATTAGGTTTATCAGCTTTTCTTCTTGATAGTGTCTTGCTCAAAAGTCCTATTTTTTTCACCCCAAATAGCCCACAACACAGCTAGAGGTACTGCTGACCATAGGATCCTTCCTTGCACATTTTTCCAACTTTCCAGCTTTGTAAGAGAGATTTGACTGAGCTAAGATTTCACAGAAAAGGATTCAGATTTGGACCATTTCCAGTATCTTTGGTCAGGGAGCTGTGTTTCCAAACTTAGGTTCTGCAATCTGGATAGCAAATCTGCAACATGGGGCACCTCCTAGTCATTGATTTCCTTCTAAATGATGGTGACCAGACCATTGTGTCTTCAACTGTGACATAAGAAGCAGCCACTGTGGCGTCTTTATTGGAAGCCATTGAGAACAACTCTGGATAGGCATCCTTTAGGGTAAATCAGTACACCAATTGTCTTTCCAGAATTTCAGTCTATTCCCTGCCCCTACCTTATATTTAATTCCTTTTAGGAAATGAGGATAAGCTTTGTAGACCCCTCTCCGCACTCCCCAGCCATATGGGCAGGTAGATTCAACTGCATCCCAACCATTGTTCTAAGTGCCATATTTTTGAGAAGTGATACATACCAAAGTTCGTTTGGTTCACTGAAGAACCTCCAGAACCACCTACCCAAGGGAGCCAAATTGAAAAGCTTTATTTTTTTGATACCCTAGCTGTCTTGTTTGACTGGTTTTCAAATCTGATCCCAACTTACCAGATGGTACTTTGAGAATCCTTCCACCCAATCCTTAAAAAGTCTCTCATGACTTTTTCAATTGTCAAGGCTATCTGGTGGAATGGGGAAGAGAGACATGTAATAAACTGGAATGCTGGCCAATACACTCTTTGTCAAGGTCAGTTTACCTCCTTTTGGTAAATATCTTGCTTTCTAGAAGGCTACTTTGTTGCTTACCCTCTCTATTATTGGGGCCCAAATGCTTTCATTTGGCCCTTAATGGCAAACCCAAGTGTTTGGAAGGTAAGGAGCCAGTTTTACAACCCAACAGACCTGCCAGGTCATGCAAATTTTCCACTTCCCCAACTGCCATTGTTTTGCTTTTAGGAAGGTTAACCTTCAAGCCTGATACCACCTCAAACCAGCATAGTAAGTATCTTAGGCAAACCACTTGTTCTGCTTTAGCTTCACAGAAAAATAGTGTTGCCTGCAAATTGGAGTAGGGGAATTCCTCCACCATTCCTTCCAGCCTCAAAGCCTTCTAGACATTCACCTTCTATGGCTCTAGCAGTCATCTTACTTATCCCTTCCATCACCATGAGGAACAACAGTGGGGAAAGAGGGTCAGCTTGTCTAAGGCCCCTAGAGCTTTTGAAATTGCCTTTTCATTTGTAGGTTCATTTAAAAGGATTGAAAACCTGGTAGTGGTGACACATACCTTCATCCAGTTTCTCAATTTTTGTCCAAAGTGCATCTTATACACCATGTAGTTTAAGAAAGCCCAATTCATATGATCATAGGCTTTCTCTAGAACAATTTTGCAGACTAAACCCCTCTTAATATTGCTTCTTCTAGAGTCAATTAACTTTTTCGTTATCAAGACTCCATCTTGAATGTGTTTATTGTGGACTAAAGCTCCTTGAGAGACAGATAATTGAACCCATCACCATTCTCAGCCTAGAGAATGGTGATGATAATAATTAAATATTTCCATCAATGCCTATTTAAGCTTTCAAGCTATTATACATAGTTGTTTGTTATTGTTTTTCAGTCTAAAGTATAAATGTATAATGTGCTTTTAGTATTCCTTGAAAAACATTTCATATACGAATCCCATGTTTTTTTCCAATGTTCAGAGCAGGGTTTGAAGTATCAATACACCCAGATGTATTGGCAGGGGTGTATCAATACTTTCTAACTCATGCTTTTTTATTTTTTTTAGTTTTTTTTTCAAAATTTCATTTTTACACATTTTTTTACTATTTAATCAATAAAAATATTGGTTTGCTGAAAATACCTTTAAATAGGTGTATTAGAAACCCGAAGATATGATACAATATGCCTGATATGGGGCATATCATCTCGGTACTTTCAACCTTGGTTCAGAGAACCGACCCAGAGGCTGAACCATTTTTTCCTCTGGGTCACAGACCACGGGCTCATCACCTAGGTCAAATTGGTCAACCTGTGAAATGGCACCCTATAGATGTATAATATAATATATAACCTATATGTAATATATAATATAATACATTATATTATATTATGATGGCATAGTTTCTTATGAGGACTTGAATTTCCCACAGAAAATTTGGAAAATATTGATACATCACAAAAATCCTTCTTATGGGGTAATAATAGAAAGAAAAAAATCCTTATCTCTTTTTTTTTATTGGAAACTGTAACTTTCATTAATGATATCAAATAAACATCTTGCACTGTTAACCACTCAGACAGAGTGTTGACCCCAAAATAACATCAAGAATTACAGTACAACCCAAAAGAAGTTTTCCCTGAAGGTCCCCTGTTTTGCCAAGCTATCTGCCACTGAGTTTGCTGATCTCCTTACCCATTTGAATGTTACTCCACTTCCCTTGCCAAGCAGATCATTTCCCTTATTTGCTGTATAAACTTCCATACACCCAACTTCTTTGTTTGTAGCCACCCTATTAACAATTTGGAGTCCCCTTCCACCTCCAAGTTCTGAAATCACTATTGCTTAGCAAATCTCAGGCCTTGTAGGAGAGCCAAGATTTCAGCTCTCATAGTCTCCCACTCCTATGGGACCAGAGTATAGTGCCGCCATTCTGCCCTCCCCATCCCTAAAGACTCCCCCAACTCCTGAGGGTCATGGGTTACCCATGGAGCTTCCATCAAAATTTAATTTTACCCTTTGTTGTGCTGCAGGTGTCCAAACGGTAACTTTCATTAATGATATCAAATAAACATCTTGCACTGTTAACCACTCAGACAAAGAGTGTTGACCCCAAAATAACATCAAGAATTACAGTACAGCCCAAAAGAAGTTTTCCCTGAAGGTCCCCTGTTTTGCCAAGCTATCTGCCACTGAGTTTGCTGATCTCCTTACCCATTTGAATGTTACTCCATTTCCCTTACCAAGCAGATTATTTCCCTTATTTTCTGTCTAAACTTCCATACACCCAACTTCTTTGTTTGTAGCCACCCTATTAACAACTTAGAGTCCCCTTCCACCTCCAAGTTCTGAAATCACTATTGCTTAGCAAATCTAGGCCTTGTAGGAGAGCCAAAATTTCAGCTCTCATAGTCTCCCACTCCTATGGGACCAGAGTATAGTGCCACCATTCTGCCTCCCCATCCCTAAAGACTCTCCCAGCTCCTGAGGGTCTTGGGTTACCCATGGAGCTTCCATCAAAATTTAATTTTACCCTTTGTTGTGCTGTAGGTGTCCGAGGTTGAAGGACAAGCTGTTTAGTTGAAGAGTTTGCCACTGTTGACCATCCCCTTTGTATATCATCCACTGAAAAGTCTTTAAATAAGTCACTTACTTTCAGCCAATGTATGACTTTAATGGCTACACAGTCAATGATTTGTTCTGTTGATCTTTGTGCTCATTGGAATATTCTGTTATTCCTCTCTTCCCATAAGGACCAAAGAATGGCTGCTCTTGTTGCCCTCCACATCACTCTTCCCCTTTTCTTTGATAGTAGGAAGAAGCTTGGGTTGAAAAGACTTGTCACATTTGGGGGAGAAGTCCATCTGCAGCCAAATAAGGAAGAAAACCAATTCCACACACAAGAAGCAAAGGGACAAGAAAGTAAAAGATGTGTAACTGTCTCACCATTTCCCAAACAAAGGCAACAAACATGAGGGGAGAGGCAATGATTCGGCCTTTTTTGTAAATTATCCAGAGTATTAATTTTCTGGAGCACCACCTCCCAACAAAAGGCTCTTATTTTTGGGGGTGCAGGACTACACCAGACTTCCTTTGTAGGAAAGGAGCCTCCTGGGTACAAGGAACGAAGGAGGGCGGAGAAAAAAGAGGCACAGGTATAGGAGCTAGAGGGGGACTATGACTAGATCCTGCTGTCCTGGCAAGAGAGGTCCAGGAATGCAGTATTAAGAAGGGAGATTAGTTCATCTACTAAGCCCATTTCATGTTCCCTTAACCCTCTCCTTAATCCTAGATCCCAAGAGTTTTCATTAACAAGCATTGAAGAAATCACTCTCTCTTTGTTGAGGGACAAAGAAAAAATAGGTGGAAATCTGTCTTTGAGAGGAATGTCCCCAAGTCAGATATCCTCCCAGAAATGAATTTTGTTACCCATACAAGCATCATGCCTGACCGGCTAAAGGAAAGAATGTAGCAAATTGTGAATTCCTTTCCAAGGAGAAGCCCTTGTTGCCCTAGGATCAAGACCAGCGTCCCATCCATTGTCTGTCATGCCATGAAGGCTTACAATTACCTTATGCCATAAGTTCTCTTGTTCCAAAGGAAACCTCCATAGCCATTTACCCAGCAGTGCCATGTTCTTAAGTTTGATGTTTCCTATCCCTAGGCCTCCACTATCCCTACTACTTGATACCACCTCCCACTTTACCAAATGATCCTTTTTTGTATCCCTTGGCTCCCACAAGAAGTCTCTCATCAGTTTCTCTGGTTTATTGCCCACTTTTAAGGGGATCCTAAAGGTTGAGAGGTAATAGATTGGAAAATTAGTCGATGTTGACTTTATTAGGTTATTCTACCCCCTAGAGATATGTAGTTTCTCTTCCAGCCAGCAAGCCTTTTTGTGAATCTTTCCACTATTGGATCCCATAAACTAACAAAAGTCGGGTTCCCCCCAAGGGTAGACCAAGGTACTGTAGAGGCCACTCACCTACTTCACATCGCAACAAACTAGCTAGGCTTTCAACGTTTCCTCTCTCCTTACTTAACCCTACTACACAACTTTTGCTCCGGTTTACTTTGAGGTTGGAGATCTTTTCAAAAAGGATACCATCCTTTGTAAATTTGTCATTTCCTCCCTTTCTCCTTCGCAAAAGATTAGAATATCATCTGCAAATTGTAAATGGGTAACCATCACATTACTCCCCCCAATTCTCCAACCTCGTATCAAATTGTTGGCATCAGCCCTTGAGATCAACTCACTAAACACATCTGCTATTAGAGTGAAGAGGAAGGGGGAAAGGGGGTCACCTTGTCGAAGGCCCCTTTTAGCTAGAAAGAAATCTCTGGCAACTCCGTTAACCAAAATGGAATAATGATAGGAGGAAATACAACCCCTTATCCATTTGCACCATTTCGCTCCAAAACCTCTCAACCTTAACACTTCTAGAAGGAAATCCAAATCCACCAAGTCACAGGCTTTCTCCAGGTCCAATTTGCAAACTAGCCCTTTTTCCTTTCTCTGTTTTTTAAACTCTGCACACTCATTTGGAATAAGGACTTGGTTTATTATTTGTCTTCCAAACACAACAGCCCCTTGATTTGGAGAGATTAAATATGGAAGAACTTTTTTAATCCTCTCAGCTTACACCTTGGAGACAATTTTATACATGCTACCCACAAGGCTTATGGGTCTAAAATCTTAGGGATCAAAGTGATAAAGGTGGCATTTGCCCCCGAGTTGAATTTTTCCCTCTCAAAGGATTCAGCAAAAACTTCCACTAAATCAACACCCACAATTTCCCAGCAATCTTGAAAAAAAGCCATCGTAAAACCATCTAGGCCCGGGGCTTTGGATCTTTCCATAGAGAATATAGCTTCTTTTATTTCTTGGACTTCAAAAATCCTTATCTCTTTGTAATTGGAGAAGTCTTTACGTCCCCTATAATTGAGGTGGTTGGGGTCTTAAAAAATGGATTGGCTTAACCAAACTTCCATTTTGAAACTTGGTTGGGAAGTTCTAAAATGAGCCCAATAACTTTTGGGTCCAAAGTGGTAAAGAAGTATCTATTGCATAACAAAATTTGGGAAGTTAAACCGAAAAAGGGTGTTCTTGGGATTGGAGAGTTATCTTAAATCAAAGAGACTTGATAACGAAAGGTTTAGGCATCAAAATTGGTAATGGTAGAAAGATTAATTTCTGGTTTGATGTCTGGGAATGACAGACCTATAAGTATAAGCAAGATGATTAATGCAGATTTGCCCACTAATGTTAGTATGATGGTGTCTGATGTCATTGATCTTATTTTGAGAACTTGGAATGAAATGAAAATTCTTAACTTTGTTCCAGAAAGTGGTTTGAAGAGGATTAAGACAAAAGGCGATTTCCATTCCCTTGGAAGATAAAGAGGATGAAGTTGTGTGGAGGTTTAACCTAAAGGGGTGTTTTATGGTTAGGTCAGACTATTGACTGATCACAAATGAGCATGGTTTTGATAACTCTATTTTGAGTGCAAAAAAGAAAATCTGGTCCTTGTGTCCCCTCCCCCAAAGTTAAATTTTTTGAGCTTTCTTCTTAAGAAAAAGATCCCAACCTAACTTTTCCTAAAAAATAGGGGAATGGATATTAATATACAGATACAGTGTTACATGATCATATTTTCTTTAATTGTCGTGTTGCCAAACAAATTTGGATGGTACTTGACTCTAGAGTTCCCATGCCAGAGATGTTCAATTCAAATTTGTTAGATTGGTGGCCTAACCTTTGCCTCCACTGTGTTAATGGGAGTTAAACCCAAATCCCTGTCACTGTAGGGGTGAGATTGCTGATCCTAGGAGAAAGAAGTGGATTGGAGTCAAATGGTGAGCTCCAAGAGGTGTTATTAAAATAAATTTTGAATGCTTCTATGAAACAAAATGGGGCTTGTGCAATTGGTGGGCTTGCACGGGATACCAACAAAAAAGTTTTAAGTTTCTTGTTTCTTTTGCTGGTCTTTGGGTTTAACTTCCATTAACATAGTGGAGGCGTGGGCTGCATTTGAAGCTCATCAATTGGCTGTTAGATTTGGGAGTTCAACAATCATCATCAAGGGAGATTCTAAGTTGGTTGTGGATTGCTTGAAAGGCACTGTCACCCCCCCTCACAGTATCAGTAAAATTATTGGGTGCTGCTTCAGAAGATATAGTTTGAATGTGCAATATTCTCATACTTATGGAAGCGAAAATGGCCGCTGACTGGTTGGCTAATATCGGGCGTTCTGATAGTGGTTTGTTTGGTATTAGTTCAGACAGGATGTTTGATTAAACATTTGCTTTGCTGATTGCTGGGGAAAGGCTACCCCCAAGCTTGTGTAGCCCATCTTTGTTTCTCTCCTCTATTACCAAAAAAAATATAATGTATATGTAATCTGCATAATTATATAATATACATAATATTATTAACTATATACATATATTAAAAGTATTTAATTATGTTCTTCATATAACATATATATTATTTAATTTTAATTTTTATACTAAATTAAGATTTGAGGCCAAAAAAGGTGTTTTTTGGCAAAATAGTGGGGCAAGGCACCTTGGAACATATACATTTTGAAAAGTTACCCAAAATAAAGAAAAAGATCACCCCAATCCAACCACCAAGTACAAAGTTATGACCTCCGGAAGTTTTTATTTATTTATTTTTTTCAAGATGAAAAATTTTATTAAAACAAAAAGAAGATACAAGGAAAGGTGATAATCAACCACCCGAGGAGAAAGAAACAAACAAGAAAACACCCAACACCCAACAAGGTGAAATGAGAACCAGCCAGCCCAAACCAGCCCACTCATGGCCAATCCCTTAAAACCAAATCCCTTACAAACTACATATAAATGATACAAAAAAGGTCAAGAAACTCCGATCTTTATAGCACAAAAACTGATGCCCTTACAGACCCCAAACACCCACACTTGGCACCTGACAAAAGACCCAAAAACAAAAACCCAACCCCTAATCGACTCCGACTCAATCAGTCTTCTGGTTCGAATTTTGGATGCAAACTTCTTGTTGTCTTCTGACTACACTTTTATGTTTTCTCACTATCTTGTTAGGCCCAATGCCAAACGGAGAACCATTTATCCTTGCAAATACCTTTGACACTGCTGTCTACTGTTGACTTTTCCTATTCTTCTTAGATCTGCATCTTCTAGCTGTAGTTAAGGTTCCCTTAGCTTTTTTCAAATTTCCGGCAAGTTTGTGGCCTCTATCTGACCCCTTCACCCCCTCCAATTCTTCTTCCTTCTCCTTGATTCCATTCTTGCATCCTCCAATCGGCCCTTTCATCCCTTGAATTACTGAATTACTTGAGTTACAGTCAACCACTGGCTCCTCTTTATTATCATTCTCCCCATTTCTTTCTTCCACGGACCTAAATGCTTCCTTCACAAACTCCTCCCCACCTAAGAGGAACAAGCCCAGAATTCTGTTGACTTCCACTTATTTATCACTTTTTCAATGTCATAATTCTTCTCTATCTTAAGAACTTGGTTATCCCCAGAGCCCTCCCCTAAGTCCACTTTTTCCCCTCCCCGTTCTCTGTTTTCTTCTAAAGGAAAAGTTCTATATCTCTTCCTTTTACAAGTATTAACCCCACCCCAATTCTTTCTTCCTACACCCTCGTTTCCCCCTCCCCCATTCCCTGCTTCTTTCTCCCCTTCTTTCTCCTCTACAACGCCATTATCCCCTTTTCCTCCTCTGTCTCCTCTTGACTCTTCCTCTTCTCTTATTTCCTTTGTCTCTTCAACCCCACTAATCGCATCTCCTTGAACACTCTCCTCTTCCTAAACTCTAGCTTCATCTCTTTCCGCCACAGTCCTAATCGCCTTTTTGCTCTTCCCTTCCTCTGTCGCTTCTTTTTGCTCCTCCAGATCTTCCTCCGGAAGTTTTCATATACATTGAAATTTATATGAATAAAAAACAGGCCAGTTTTATGAAACCGGGACTGGTCCACTGGTCCCTGGTTGAAATGGCTGATTGGGCAGTTATGGTCAGTTTTTCTTACCCCTAGTTTTTAGAGCCTAACCAACCCGGCCTGTGTATCCGTTCATGGATTTTCCAGTTGGAACAGCCACTCCAATCCAGTTCTTTGAACACCGGTTTTTTCTTATGCTTTCTCAATTTTCCCCAATTTCTTTGGGTCTTGAGTGGAACATATGGCACAATACCTCTGAGATGCTAGTGCCATGTAGTTCAAATATACTGGGTTCATTGGATTCTCCAGTCTTATTTTAATTGTACTAAAGCCACACTAGAAAAATCATATTCAAGAATATCATGAAGTTCTGTACTTGGTTTTACATCTTTGTTACTCTATGATAGTGAAACAAGCAATATTCTTAGATATTCACTTTCTCTTACCTATTTAATGTGCTTGTTCAACTTACTTGATGGATCAAAGTCGTTCTTTACTTCTTTTTCTTCCAATTTGTAAATGTCATCGACATATCAACTGCATGTCTGAGGTGTTAACTAGAGGGTGATAAAATTTGTTCTTTGTGTTCTTTCTATGTGCAGAACTTTCTTGTGGATATAAAAGGACCTACTTTGGCATTTTTACCTGTACTTGCCTTTGAGGGAGGAACGAGGAGAAACATACCAAAATATGAGGTATATCTTTGGTTATTCAGGTCATATTATGCCCATCAATAGAGAACCTAGGTTAAGCTTAAAAGAGATTCTCAATCTGTTCTAGTACTTGTTTTATGGTGGATGGTATCTCAACTTGTACGTGCATAGAAAAAAAAGGGATGCTTTTATTTTGCTCATATCTCATGTCAATGCCATACTTCATCATTGCATTGTTAAACACTTAAACTCCTTTAGCACTGACGGAGTCTAACTAGCAAAAAATCCTCTCTAATTCATAATCAACTCTTTTTTCTTTATGTCACTCATGATCATCTTGTTGATTTTTTTGTCTACCATGCTCATTATCTTTCTTTCCCTTCTTAATGGTCCATGATGACTTGCTAACTTTATAGAAAACACTAAATATTCTAATGACAATTAAGCAATCACATTTTTTGGGAGAACAAGGCCCAAATGAAAATGATGTTTAAAAGTATGAAAAGAAGATATCCATGGGTGATATTTGTGATACATGTTATCTCCCTACCCTGTAATACTGATAAAAGGGAAATATTCCGATTTAAAGTTGTATTACATTGGAGTTATGGCCAAGAAATTGTTGCAGCATTTTCGTTGTTTTGTTTTTTAACGTGCTTCACTGGCTTGTAATGTTTAGAGTTGTATTTCCCTTTCTTCTTCAACTCCAAATGGTCAAGTGTGAAATTATTCTACCCTTCATTGCAGGCAGGTACATTGCTCTATGTCCGAGTGGTCAAAGCAAATGCTGGCATGAATCCTGAGCTCTCATGCACTGATGGTATTCAATTTTATTTAGATCTCTTTTGTGTGTGTCCTGCTTTTCACAATAAATGCATATTTTTCCATTGTCAGCTTCATATCTCTGCTTTTCAAGACTATGGAATCTTCCATAAAAAAAGAAAAAGAAAAAATGCAATTTCACAATTGACAAGGAGTTCTTTTGCATCACAATCTAGTTCAACCATTTGCTGCATTGTTAATTGTTCTGAAAATCATTTTTTCTTGTTGATTTAATAGCCAGTGGGAAAGCAGCAGAGTTTGGTGTCTTGAAAGATGGCTATATGTTTGAAACATCAACTGGCCTCTCACGAATGTAATTTCTCATTGGCTTCAAAGTTATCATCTCACCAAACGGATTGTAGAGAAAGAATTTGACACTTTTTTTTTTCTTTTTTATTACTACTAGGTTGCTAAGCTCCCCTACATGTCCGGTTCTTGAAGCTCTGGGGAAAAAGCTATCATTTGAGATAGCTATCGGGCTAAATGGCCGAGTCTGGGTATGTTCTTTATTAACTTCGTGGGGGATATCTGTTCATGTGGAGAATTTGGATGGATCACATTAATACCTGAAGTCCCCATTATTGCCAACTGCCAGGACCATCTGGTTTGTGATTGGAGTCTTTTGGATTCAATGGATCCATATCAATTTATCGTTGTGAACAAAACATGCCCTTTTCTACATCTCATTAGAATCCTTGTTTCTATTTGTTATTTGAGCCCCACTATGGTACTGGTGCCTAAAAAAGTAATAACCAATCAACTGGAATTTAT
The DNA here is from genome assembly GCF_055504915.1 of Nelumbo nucifera. NCBI lineage: Eukaryota > Viridiplantae > Streptophyta > Magnoliopsida > Proteales > Nelumbonaceae > Nelumbo > Nelumbo nucifera. The sequence goes on along the minus strand of NC_142651.1, from coordinate 9,444,724 downwards.
CAAAGTAGTAACCAATCAATTGTGTTTCATCCAATTTCGTGTGGGTTTCTGATTGGTTAAAACTTTTCAGATACCATACCTTTCCGGTACCATAGAAATTGCCTTTATTCTTGTGTCATATTTTCATTTAATTGCTAAAATTCATGACCACCTGTTGATGGGCAGGACGAGTCTATGGCAATTGGAAGGTGTCTTGTTGCAACCTTGAGATTGCCAGTTAAATTCGAGCTTTCCTATTCAAAGTAAAGATGCTTAACTAACCAACTCACTTTTGGAATTTTAGGTCAATGCTGCATCTCCGTCCACGGTTATCCTTGTCTCAAATGCAATCATGAACTCAGAATCTTTGAGCGGGGTGCAGCAAAGAATCATGGTGGAAAAACTTATGCAGAAATTTCAGTCTTCGAGTTGATAAGTTGGAAGTTGGTAAGCACCATCTCTCATCTCTTCTGGCCTTGCTTTGCTCTTCTTTCTAGAAACACAAGTATCTTCATACTGTCTTTTCCTTTCTGTCCTAGGATATGGTGGACGAATTAAACTACTGCAGTTTCCGTCTGAGTTTTATGGTATTATGGCCCTCTGTTATTTAGGCTCGAGTATTTGAATGCAAGATCTAACAATGGTTGGCATGTCGTTCTGTGCAACACTTGGGTTTAGCTACTCAGACTGAGAATAAAAGCTTCATTCATGTTACCCCCTTGCCATTTTCTTTCCTATTCTACAATTTTTAGTATCATTCTCTTTATATTTACTGAAGAGAGATTTTACAGTGTAGTTAACTTGTATATTATTTATTTATTTTTATCTAAAATGAAATTGTATCTTTGCAATCCACTGTTTCGTCTGTTTTTTTTTGTCTTTCGTCCACTTTGATTTCTTTTGTCTTTGTTTTCGACTTATTTTGGTAAAAGAGTGAAAAAAGTACTTGTATTGGTAAAATTGGGTCAAAAAGTGCGAATACAAATTTGTTGGGGTCTGCATTGATGTTTGGTTGTGATGAACACAAACACGAATTTTAAGATCGGAATCTACCTACCTATTATATATTGACCAACTTTGAATGAAAAGCTGGCATTCCATTTGAATGCAAAATTGTCGGGAAAAACAAATTTATTTTGATTTTCAGTACAAAAAGTATTGTTATCAAACAATTGCAAGAGCGAAACAGAGTACAAATTCACTTTGGTTTTACATTACATTTGCACTCTTGCAGCATAGGTACTTCGTAAGTTGGCGGGAGAACGACTGAGACATGTCTGTACGGTGGTTTTATTTATTTTGTAACGTTGGCTACTGCAAGAGTATGGGCCCGTAGGGAAGTGAAGGTCCACATTGACTTCTTCAGGTTATGTCACTCTCAGTCTCAAAGCTGGTAGCTACAATGACTCTCACGGACCACCGTTGAATACCAACACAGTAGACGGTACTCGACTACTCGTGCATGTGATGTTCCAAACGAGTTTATCAGGTGGACCACATTGGAGTTGGAATTGCTATAGTCCTAACCTAGCTAGTTAGGCATTGCTATAGGGTATAGATCCTCCTACCTCCAATGTGTTCTTAGCTCATTGCTCCTGTGGTAAAAGTAAAACACCATGGTCTCTAATAATACCCAGTCTTGATTTCCTCCTGCGTGGATGTGTCATGTGGGTGTGGCTTTTTCCCTTTCCACGCCATCAGCAAGGGTTAAGGTTGAATTTGAAAAAGAGAAAAAAACACATTAAAATAATTAAATATGGTGATAACCACTAAAGCGGGATTAAACATTTCTCACAAAGAAGAAGAAATTTTTGACATAAAGGGGGTATTTTTTTGGATTTTGAGAGGGAGAAAGTTGGTCAATGGGATTTTGATTTCTATTGACCAAGAAACCCATGTTTTTTTTTTCAGATTTATGTGGAGATCATGAAAAGTTTATTTTCTTGCTGATCACTAAAGTTGCTACTACTTGAATGGGATAGAAATGCCCCTTTTAATATTGAATTTTTATGGCTAAAATCATGGTTTTTAAAACCGACTCGGTGATCAAACTGGTCAGGGGTCCGGTTCAGTGGTTCATTGACCAAAATCAACGGTTGACAAAAAAAAAATAAAAAAATTAAAAGAAATTCAAAAAAAACAAAACGGTCAAAACCATTTGAATGGTTAACCGCTCGGTTCAGTGGTTCACTGACCAAAATCAACGGTTTTGGGGGGAAATCCGGTTTTTGGGGAAAATGGAACCGATCACCTGACCGATTCCCGGTTTTTCTGGTCCGATTGTCCAGTCTGGTCTGGTTTTGAAAACTATGGCTAAAATGACATGAGAAATAAAAAAAAAACATGGGTAAATGCACTTACTTGGGTAAATCTTTCCTGAGAAACACTTACCCGGGTAAGTGCATTTACCGGGATAAATAACTTACTGAAAAGCGAACGGAGCCAAAAAAGTATTTGTGCAAACGGTAATGTTGCATTGGGTTTGATTTATAGCTTTTCAAGCAGAGGCAACAGGTTCTTAGAGGGCATCTGGATTTGCCAAGTTCACATCTCCGCCTCACATGGGGCCGCCCCACAACACATCCCCGCTGTGTAGTGGGAACATCTCTTGATGATAGTACCAGAACTGATGATGTCATCACCAGGAGATGTTCCCCAATACACGGCGGGGATGTGCTATGGGGCGGAGATGTGATCTTGGATTTGCCATGTCTTAACAGCACTATACTTTGTTTTGGGGTTTCTCTAAATTCAAATTTATTCAAGGGATATCAACTTTCAGGTGTAGTATTCACAGCACTATACCTTTGTTTTGGTGAAGTGGAAAGGGTATCAAGATAAAAATGTCAAGCCCTTCTGGACCCAAAACATATTGCCACGTAGGAATGTTAAACCTCTTGTTGGCAAAACATCCTTCCGAGCACTTCCAGGTCCATTTTATAATTAAGAATGGTGAAGATTTGATTGAGAGGTTTATATAAATTTGAGAAACCTCCAATACTAGGTGGATGAATAGGACTTGGTGGATTTGGAGTATGGGTTCTTATAGGCTATAATAGAATTGAAATATCAGGATTATGTAGCAATTTTTTTCAAATTGACCTATTTTATCCCTAATAAAAGTTGCATTCAATGCATACCGCATTTGCTTAGGTTGTGTTTGGCTGTAATGCAAATTTATTTGTATTGGTGCAAAGTCTTGGTAGTGCAAATGATTTCAGTGCAAATTATGATCTATTTTTATTTTAAAATTTACTTTATTTTATTTGACTGTAGTACAAATGAAATAAAATAAGACGAAAATCCAAAACAAAATTAAACCGGAATTTGCATTCCAAAGCATTTGTACTAATGGAAATAAAATTTCACTGCAACCAGATACAGAGGAAAAACAACTTACCAGCTTGCTACTTCTTGCTTTGTATCCAAGTCTCAAGGTATTCATTCTTCAGGGCGTGTAGTAGCTCCTAAATGAGACAATTTAGGATTCTATGTGCATGTTTTGAGAGAATTGTTTCTGATGAGACAACTAAGAAGGACTTAGTTTGGAATTATGAAAAATGTTGGGGCCAATTCTTTTTGTGTATTCAAAACTAAACTCGTTCTAAGAAATTATTTCTTGAAGCTAAAAAGTTTAGCCAAAACATTTTGTTTTGTTGACTCGAAACGGATCATTTTCCAAATACTGATTATTCGAAGTAGAATTTTAACGAAATTAAAATTGCTGAAACTTTTCCATTCTCTTAAAAAAAACCTACTCTCAGATCTCTTTTCAACCCAGGGAGCCTGTTATGCTTAGCAGTGTTGTAAGTTGTTAAGGTGCAAGGGCATTTAAGATTAGTATTCCAATGAAAAGTAAACAATAAATGGGAAACTATAACCGTATATCCAATTATCCATTGCCTGATTGTTACCTGCAAATTGAAATCCATAATATTATGACCATCGAGTACTGTTGCGACTGTATGTCTTGAGCTCTGCGTTCTTAATTAAGATCAATCTGGTTCTCTTTTCCTTGAACCCTTGGGTTGACAATGTGATCGGTCGGGTTCATTGAATGTGCGTCCCAATCACCAGATTATATAATTTCTAACATACACGACGACTTGGGGTCTTTTGCTAGCTGTTAGTCGCAGTTACGTACACAAAAACAAAATGGGTTTAATATCAATAAAAGTGATATATTTAAAAAAAATATTGTTTATCTTCTTCTTGCCATTTGTTCATCAGAACCCCCGCCACCTCCGGCAACGTTACCGGAAGCGGAAGTGGCGGCAGCTCTGATGAATAAATAGCAAGAAGAAGAAGATACACACTGGTTTTGTCTTATTAATATTATTTTTAAAACTTTTTTTAAATATATTACTTTTATTGATATTAAACCCTAAAAGTTAACCTTATATGTTATTACCCCAAACAAAATCCCTAGAGTTATTCACACGTCGATGAGGTCACTGTTCAATGGAGTAGCTGCTTTCCTCTTCTGCTAAAGAAGAAAAAGCGGGGGAAAAGTCATGAATCACGTTTCGGTCCATCAATGCAACATTTTGAAAGTCAATTTCTGATTTCAAGAGGAGAGGCCAGAGAAATTGAAACTGATCCTTCGATTTTTTGTGGTGGTGGGTTCTCGGATGCATAGTCGAGCTGCTGAAATATAGGAAACTGAGCAATTTAATGCTAGAAAGGCCAACCACAGCTTTACTTTCTAAAACCACGTCACCTCACCAGTCACCTCATCGTCTTATATGCTTTGTAACAGTGAAAGAAAATTGGAAAAGGCGAGCATGAATTACAGAACAAGGCGGGTGCAGTGAGTGCTCATGGAATTATGAAAGACGCCACTGCGCGTGCATTGGAATTCGTAACGTGCATTAAATGGCCACGGACGGACCACGACTCATTTAATGCGTTCGTTTACAATACATGGTCTGAGCTGAGCTTTTCAGTTTCAGATCAGTCTATCAAAAATTCAAAATCAAATAACCGAGACGGCCATCCTATTCCTAACGTACAGACTCAGAGAGTGCATCGTATCATATACCTAATGATGGAAGAGGCGTGGCCGGTGGCTCAGGCCATCGGGTCTGGATGAGCTGAGCTGAAGACAAGAATTTACAATGTGGGGGTACCCAATCGCCTTGTAGCACGCCTCCTGGAGAGTATATAACTTTTTTTTTTTTTTTCTGAACCGCAAAAGGGGAGAGAGAAAAAGGGAGCTCGTTATTTTCTTTGTTCTTTTGGTTTTTTTTATTTGATTCATCTAATAATTTTAATTAAAGATGGGAAAGATCTTGCTATATTTTGAAGAATCGGGTTTACTTTGAGATGATAAGATGATATAATTGTAAAAAATGAGAAAATTATTGATCTGATTGCAAAGATGTCAGGGAAATTGTAGCGAGAAAAAGCAAATGGACCTAACAGGTTAAAAGGGTTTTGTTTTTTTGTCTTCGGAGGTAGCCATGGAATCACTTTGAAGAACTCTTCTTCCTAAGGCTTAACTCCAGCAAGATTAGAGATATCTCTTCATTCTACTTAACAGATTCTCCACTTTTACCAATTTCAGACTTCCAATCTCCATGGTGTTACCTTGAAACTCAAATTTTTTTGATTCATTCCTCATCAGCAATCAATGCTTCTTCTACGCCCAAGTGCCCTCTAAATTCTTAATTGTGGAAATTAGCACTCCGAATAAGGTGATTCCTTTAAAGACAAGAAGATGTATTTGCCGATACATCTAAGGAAGCAATGCCGAGATTATTCTGTCCTTCCTCTGTTTACTACTATTTCTACAACAAAGAGAATAAAACAATACTTTGAAACAACAAGTTTAGTTTTGTTGCCAATAAAACATATATCTTGGGAAACATCAATTTGATATCACGATCCTTCCTATTAAGGCCTCATTAGCTATTTTCCCTTTTTTTTCTTGTTAGATACTGTAATAGAGAAGGAAAGAAAAAGATTACATGAAAATCGAGAGAGAGAGAGAGACAAAAGGTTAATAAATTATATTATTTGATTTTTATAAAAATCAATTTAAAAGCTAAAAGAGATGTAGCGAAGAGTTTAACCCTTCTGCAGTTACTTTTCAAAAACTAATACGTGTATCCAGACCCTCTAATCAGGTCCTGTCACACGAGTTTGGCTTCCGTCACGGCAACGCCCGTTCGAACGGCTTGCCTTGCATTGGGCATCAATATATCATAATCCATAACCCAACTAGAGGGAGTGCCCAAAAACATGACCAATAATTGGGCAAGATCGATCCTCCTGACGAGTGGCATGTGATGAGTATCAACTATATATCAATGGTTGTTCAGAGTCGAAATAGCTAATATATAGCTAGCTGCCTTTAAATTAACAGTAGTAGATCATCATATATATAAGTGAGATCTGATGTGTGGATTATTACCAAAGTAGCTGCCTGAGCATGACAAAAGTAGGATCAGTAAACTGAGCATCTTTTCGGTTAAAATAACGAATATGACAAAAAAAAAAGGGGGCCCACATGGGCCGAAGGGTGTCTTCTCCACCATACAAAATATCACACATATATATAAAATTAATGTTGATTGTTTTCATGCATGCAACAACATATTACATATATAGAGTTATTGGTTGTGGGAGAAAATGTGCCAGCAGACCCAATTAAGTAATGAGATGCTTGACTAATGACTATCAAACAAAGCTGAGGTTGCATGGTATGGAGAAATTACAGCTACTTGTCCATTAGCACCTTAATGCAGAGCAGAGGAAGCTCAACAGCAAACACATGCGCTCAAAATCTACACTAAAGGGTTCTAACAACATTCCTCTCACCACGCCTATATAAACGAATCCAGAGACTCCAAACTCTGTCTGCTTTGCAAATGGAAGAAAAGAAGGGTTTCTGGACGGTAGAGGAAGACAAGATTCTCATAGACTACATAAAGGTTCATGGAAAAGGGCGGTGGAATCGTGTAGCTAAGATGACAGGTGATCAGAAGCGCTTTTTTTTTTTTTTTTAATTTCACCTGGTGTTGAATCATATCCGGTGGTGTTATTATATTTTTACTTTAGTTTTTAGATGATGGGTTGTGATTTGTAGTTGTTTCCAAGTATATTAATAGGTTTAAAGAGGTGCGGGAAGAGTTGCAGGTTAAGGTGGATGAATTATCTGAGACCCGACGTGAAAAGAGGCGAATTCACTGAGGAAGAAGACGACCTTATCATTCGACTCCATAAGCTCCTTGGCAATAGGTCTTTCTGCTTTCGACTTGCTATACTAAACTTATTGTATTCTGATCTATTCCTGATTCAAGCTTCTTGCTGCCCACATTGCCCATTTTCTTTTTGTTGCACCATCAATTAATTACTGTTTCCGGCCGAGATCTTTTCAAGTGATTTTTTCTACCAAGCCAACCATCAACATGCACGATGAGTTTAATTTTGTTCTTGCTGCCATCGTACGTGCTGATGAACTCATCATTTTCGTTTCTGTTCCTTTTATTTAATTGATTAACAGTTGCTATATATCAAGTAGTTAATAATAGAGACAAGCAGAGTTAGGCTTAGTAGGAATAAGGATAGCGTCAAGTTTACTGGTAAATATATTAGGGATTACTCATGGCCGATCGATGTTTTTTACAATTAGCACCAACGGCAACTGTTGTAGCAATCGACTATATGGCGATAGTAGGGGTGTAGTGCTTGTTTATTTATTGTTGGAGACCGACGTACCGCGTACGTACAAGGTAGAACTCAACTAGTTAAAACCCAGCAGGAACCGGCCACCTTGGCTGGTCGAACTTTTTTGTGGACCAGAGTTGTTAAAGCTGAATTGGCTCAACCAGCAACCCGGCTGGTTGGAGCCGGTTTTTGATAAACAGAACCACAGCAGCAGCAGGCAGCAGCAAACGAGTCGAGGTCTAACAACTAACATTTAGTGGTTGTTAACTTATTTTAGGTGGTCACTAATCGCGGGCCGAGTACCAGGCCGAACTGACAATCAAGTGAAGAACCACTGGAACACTCATTTGAGCAAGAAGCTCGGCATCAGAAAGGAAAAGAACAAGGTTGTTGACGTTTCCTCATCATTGACGCTGTTCGAAAAAGGCAATGTTGAAGCCGGGGAATCTCTCCATCTCTCCACTCATACGAATTTATCTAACCTTCCAATTTGCGACGAAGATAATTCTAAGGCCGTGGGATCCGCAGTGAATAATATTGAAGCCTCTGCCTCTGGAAACAGTCTTGAAGCCCTGGACCTGGAGACACAAGACCCGGCGATGAGTGAATGTTATGAGAATTCATTCTGGTCTCTTAGTGACGATTTAGACATTAATACTCCAAGTTTAATAGAGATTCCTGATGGGAATTCCCTTGATGTTGTTTGGCGTGGATTGTAACACCCCCACCTCTCTCTCTCTCTCTCTCTGTACTACTACTCCTTGCTGTGTAACCCTCCGCTCAATTTATGAATACTATATTTCATCGCAATTCAGTGGATGCAACAACATTTCTACTAATTGCTGATTAGCATACAGAGTACTACTTCAGTCAGTCTAAAGTCTAAAGTAAGTTCATATTTCATAAAACAATCGGGTGGTTTATACCGATATAACGATCTTGCTAGCTGGTAGCTGGATAAGTATGTTTTGAATTACCAACTTTTTATCGTACATAGGTGATCGGAATCCTGCAAATTGCGAACTAAAACAAATATGCACCTGCACACTTGTTTGGAAAATTAGTTTTTTCTCTTACAAAATCCAATCCGGTTTTGAACTTGTTCCACATTGAAAAATCATAAGCTTTGTTTTCAGTATTTTAATAGGAATTGATTTACACTTCTTAGAAATAGTAGAAGAGAGTATGGAGGTTTGATATCGTGTAACACGCATGCACGTGTGTGCAGCGCAATAAGACGCACTTTGCTCGCACCTGCGTGGCTCATGAAGGGTGACTTTGGTTTTGGTGTGATGCTGATCAACGGTCACGATTCGATCGAGTGTGATCAAGAGGCACAATTCAAAGTTAACTGTCATTAATCTGATCCAGTACCTCCCTTTTTTTCATACCTCTTCATAAACTATTTAAGGATCATGAATCAGACTTCAACAACACACATTTTCGAAATCTACTTTCTTTCTCTCTCTCAGTCCGATCTACTACAGTCTCACAAAAGGTTTCTTCGAAGATTCTTTAACTTTGCTGGTTGTAGATTCTTGCCCAAAACTCTGTTATATCCTAGGAACAGATTTACTTGTAACCCAACAACAAACTCAGTGACCCCATTTACTAACAATTAGTTCAAGTTATTATTTGTTGGGTAAAAATTCATTGTACCTTATTTGAATAAAAGTCATTTAATGCAGCAAAATCATCTCGAAAGGCTTTTACAAACCACTAAGATAGGTACGTACGGATTTTTGACTTGTTGAGAAACCAGGAATCCCAAGTGGTCCATATCGTCAATCACATGATGAAGTCTTTTGGTCCTTGCTCGTAGCAGATCAATTATTATGTTTTTCATGATTAGTATATTTATAGTGTTAGTATGTTAAAGAATAAATGCCTATTCAAGCCCAATAATCTTTTTGCATGAGGTGTGAAGAATAAAAACCTTTAAGCTTTCTAGGGTAAGTGATATCTATTTTTTTGTGGGTCCTACATGAACATTCAAAATGAACACGGGAAAAGTGGTCAATAGAAACCATAATCCCATTGGTTGACTTACCCCTTTATAAATAAAAAAATGAACTGGCCCAAATGGGAGCCTATATGGTCTAATGTTCAATCATCATCATCATCACTGACCGGTTATAATTTATTAAATTCCAGTACAAGGTATGGGTGAGCCTTTGCTTGTCCATGCTAAGCCCAATAGATTTTCACATAAGGGAGTATGTTAAAGAATAAATACTTATTCAATCACCTCACTTAACATTTTAATCTTTTAGGTTGAACATTTCCTTGAGACATAGTTATCTTTTTTTTTTTTGGTATAGATGTATCCTTTGATGGTAGGCACATGCGTCCTTATCAATTTCCTTCAATCACTGACCTAAAAAAATGCTTAAATAGAGACAGTGTTTTCTATTGTCTTGTCAATGTGTTTTACAATTTACATAGCCATACTTAATGCAAATATGATTATGTGGTCAATTTAAATTTAATACTAATACTAGTTGAGAACCATGCAATGCATGGATTTTGTTAAGTTGAAGCAGAAGGAACCCTTAACATTCCCAATTAGATTGAACCCAATGTTTAGAGAACCAACTCAGAGGTATAAACGTCATTCCCTCTGGGTAACAAGTCATTGGTTCAATCATTTAGGTCAAACTCATTTAACACATTATCCTCCATACATACATACATACATATATATATTGAAAATATATAATTATATTCTATCTACATATATTAGTTTTAATTTTTATTTGATACCAAAAAAGGAGTTTCTTTGGCAAAAATAGTTGGCCCTTGATACCAACCCAGATTTTATCACTCCCTAGTTTTAGAGCCTAATATTTGAACCAGCCAACAGATTGGGCCATGATTTTTCTGGTCAAACCAATCAATCCAGTTTGGTTCTCTAAACATTGGCTGAATTGGTTCAAGTCCAATACAATTAATTAATTTTAAAACTAGATGTATTTACTAACTAATTATTTTAAAGATTTTGATTATATAGTTGTATCAATTTGAAACTTTAAAATTTGAAATGAATTCAATGATTTAATTAAAACCTATTAAATTAACTATCTTTATGTTTATCAATTAAGTACTTATTATTATTCATAATAATTATGTTAAATTTTAACAGTTTTTATTATCCATTTTTAAAATTCAATAATTTAATATAATTAATTTTAAAATTAATTAAGTAGGTTCCCTATGACTAAATAGTTTTATTTATTAATTTATAGTAATTATTTTTCAAAATATCACTAATTTGATTAAAGGGAAAATTCCAGATTAATACCCTGTACTTTGGGCCTAGTGCCACTTTGGTCCCCGAACTTTAAAATGTGACAATTCAGCACCCGAACTTTTAAATGTGACAATCCAATACTTGCTGTTAACTAGCTGTTAACCAGTCGTTAAGTGGCATTTGAAAAAGACACAAATCCCCTTCGTGTGTCATCTAATTTTCTTTATCAATCATTCAAACATTGACATAAAATTAACAGTTTCAGATCATTGCCTCTTTTATTCAAGAAAGTTGAGGTCACCAGAATGGCCACTCAAAGGTGACCTCAACTTTCTTGAATGGAAAAGGCAAACAGGATTTGGGACTGTTAATTTTTTGTCAAGGTTTAGATGGTTGATAAAGAAAATTAAATAACACTTGAAGGGCATTTGTGCCTTTTTCAAATGCCACTTAACGGCTGGTTAACAGCTAGTTAATGGCAGGTACTGGATTGTCATGTTTTAAAAGTTCAGGTACTAAATTGTTGCATTTTAAAGTTCGAGGACCAAAGTGGCAGTAGGCCCAAAGTATAAGGTACTAATCGAGAATTTTCCCTTGATTAAATCACATCGATAGAATTTATGACAAAGCGAAAAATCACTAATTTGGGTTATGCCTAGCTTCTTTTTTTTTTTTGGTTTAAAAAGTAATAATTAATTGATAGAAACTGAGCTAGTGCATAGGCTTTGTTATTTCTTAATAAAATTATTTAGTTTTATAATTATTTTTAATAACGTTATAAGTCATCGTTAAGTTTATTAAATTAATTCAACGTTCTCGGTAGTTTGAAAAATGAGTAGTTTAACATTATAATAGTTTTTAATAATTTTTAATTAGCAAACTGATTTTTAATAATAATAATATTAATAATAAAAACATTTGTGGCAAGTTGTAGTTAATTATAATTATTAAATATTATTTTATTATGATTGAATTAATTAATAATATTATCCATAACCCATGCAGGGCAAGGATAAGCGAGTATAGTGTCCTAAACGGGTCACACAGAAATGGGTTCAGACCGTTAACCCACACCACATACTGTATACAGTATAGTCATCGTAAATGGGTTAAATATGATCCGTTTAAACTGGCTTCATTACCTGGTTGATAAAACGGGTTCTTAGAACCCCAAATTTCACAAAGCCTCAAAGCCCCATCTCCCAGCTCCTTGGAGATGCCGAAACCTCTTAACGAACTGTAGAATGGAAGAATGGAGGGAAACAGCTTGAATATTCGATGGTATCATATGAGCAATATTCATGGAGAGAAAGGAATTCTTCCCTTATTGTTCTCTCCTCAAGTCAACAGCAAGAGATCTATTTTGGACACTTTTCTGTTGCTAAAAGATCGAATAGTGGGAACTTATAAACAACCACAAAAAAATATTGAAAATCTATATGATGTGTTTGGTTTGAAAGAAAACGTAGGGAAATTGTATAGGGTTTGTATCATTTCCCTACCTTTTTTCTTTTAAATCAAGCACAGCCCAAAGTTGTGGGTTTGAGATAGGATTAGCTGAACTGAGCAGCAGGCTATGGCCTGTGGAACCAATAATTATTAAGGCATTTTTGAACTGCACTCTCCCTCAGAAATCTTTTTTGCAGCTCCTTCTTAATCTATTAATAGCCCTCCTATAAATCACATCTTACTCGTAAATTTAACATCAACCCACGGGGCAGGATTTAGTCCACCCCTAAAAAATCCTAGCTCCACTTAGGGGTGGACTGAATCATAAAAACCCCTATTATTATTAAAGCTCCACACTGGTGATAAAATAGCTAGCTAGCTCTTCATTTATTTATTGCACGCAGACTTGGGGTATTATCATTAACAAAATCGAACAGGATTAACAAAGAAATGAAGTGCACACACAAGGAAATTACTAATAGCTAGCTAGCTCTTCATTTATTTATTGCACGCAGGCGATAGTTTATATATATATATATATATATATATATATATATATATATATATGCATGGTTGAAGTTGAAGTGCCAAGTTTTTAAAATATATATTAATGAATGAGAATGGGGTGACAAGCGCCAACATGGACGGACCAAAGCTCAAAAGATCCATTAACGAAGTCGTAGTAGCCGGCCTTCAAATACAGAGTTTTTTTGAGCACAGCATCTCTGACGAAGGGATAAGTCAGTAGGTTGAAGAGCGATGTGTTCACAGCCTCCTACAGAATGCACATTTTATTAATTTTACAAAATTAATAATTGAAACCATTAAGCCATGCATTAGAATCTAATGTATATCAATGACAGTATTAAATTAATTTCAATTCCAGACCCTTAATTTTAATAATCGTGAATGAACTAATTAGGGCCCATTTGGTTTGTGGGAAGAGGGATTTGGAATTGGCAACTTTGGGCGCAGAAATCTAAATTCCATTCTTATTTCCGATGGAATGACATTCTCTCATTTGAGGGAATGGCCATTCCTCGTCCCTCCCTTAGGCAGTTGATTTCAAATTTCATTAATTTCAATTTTTCGATTCCAATTCCGATTGCAAATCAAATGGATCCTTAAGTAATAGATTGGATTGGTAGGTCTGCACTCACCTTTTCACAATACATGCATTGTTCCTCGAAAGGTAAATGGCTATGGTCTAAAAGCACCTTCTCCTTTGCCGGCAAACCGATCTTGACCCAGTCTTCTATGAAATAACTGCAACATGCGCGCAAGAGATGGATTATATATATATAGCAGTCATGCATGCGCAGCTAGCAGACCCTCTTCATTTTGGTTTCATGCGATACTCCCTACTCAGTAAATAATATATATATATATATATATATTACAAAATTAATGAAAAAGCTTACGTAGGGGAATGGGATTGCTTCATCAGTGCCTCTATCCCACCACACCTGCTGTGTCCGATTACCATGATTACCTCCACCTGTGGAATTTGTATATATATTATTTATTTTAATTAATTAATTCCCTCTCTCACAAGTCACACCAAAAACAAAACCTGAGAAATTTCTAATAATGCATGTATTTCTGAGTTCTCACATGAAGATGCAACACTGCATATTCGATGGCCGCCCCAGCTCCAGAGTATCTAATCTGTAGATACACATACAGACAGACAGACTCTATATATTATCAATCAGAAGTAATAAGGTGGAGGAAGAGATCTAGGAAAAGAGAATTAGAGGACCTTGTCGAATGGTGGCACCATATTGGCGATATTCCGGACCATAAAGGCTTCTCCCGGTTGGAAGTCCAGTATATTGGAGGGGCATACTCGGGAATCAGAGCATGCAAATACAAAAAACTGCAATCAATTACTATTCGTCGTCATCATCATCATCATATTCAATTAATTGTGTTATATATAATATGGGATGTGGATAGATATATTGATAATAGCTAAGATAGCAAGTGTATAAGGTACCTTTGGCTTCTGGCCATCGGCAAGTTGCTCCAACTTATGGGGATACTTACTGTAAACAAAAATACAAGAAGCAATCGGTTGGATGAATGGAGGGTTAACAATGCACATATATAATTCAAGCAATATTATTTAAACTATAGCCATAACAGTATGAGAAAGTAGGATGCTTAATTAGTGCTTACTTAAATATCTCCTTCTTGAAGTGAAGGAAACCCCCTTTTATCCTCTCAAAGGCATCAAATGATGGTTCATTTTTAGTACCCTCCTCATCAGCTTCTATCAACTCGGCTGTTAGTTGCTTGATTTTCGCCGCAGCCACTGCCTCCATGCTTCCCTTCTTCCTGTAACCCAACAATTAAGTGCAGTCTATGTTAATTATTTTTATTTATTTGAATTGAAGGATGAAGCTAGCTACTAAATTAAGGCACACCACTAAGGCCATGTTTAGGAGTGTTTAATTTAAAAATAAGTGCTTATTCGAATAAGTACTTATTTGCATTTGCCACGCTTGGTAATCTTTATTTATTTATTTTTTTTTTCTAATTATCACTTAAATAAGCATTTGTGATTATTTTGTCATTTTTCTTTTAAATTTTCAAAATATACCTTTATGAAAGCATTTTTACTAAATTACTTTTATAAAAACATTTTTGTGAAAGTACTTTTATGAAAACACTTTTATAAAAATACTTTTACGAAAGTACTTTTATAAAAACACTTTTTTGAAAGTACTTTTGTGAAAGCACCTTTATAAAAGTACTTTTTGAAAGTACTTTTACAAATGTACTTTTGTGAAAACACTTTTCTGAAAGTATTTTTTTTTATAAAAGCACTTTCACAAAAGTACTTTTATAAAATCCAACTAAACATAACTTTATATGTGGTATTTTAAAATTCAACTAGGGATAAATTTTGATGGAAAAAATTGAATAAGTGCTTATTGTATAAGCACTTTACAGAAAGCTATAAATTTGGGCTTAAGAAATAAGCCCTTATTTTTAAAATAAGCACTTATTTTGGGCTTATTTCCAAAATATCAATAAGTGCTTAATAGCCCAAATAAGCACTTATTTTTAAGCACTCCCAAACATGGCCAAAGTCAATAGAAGAAGGAGCCACAGTCCAAAATACTATATATGATGAACTACTGGGCGGACTTTTCTCCTTTCAATTACATACAAAAGTTTTTTATTTTTTGGGTAAAATTTTTAAATTACCTTTATAGCTTAGCTAATTGACTAAGTATACCCCTTCTATCAATATTAATTTAACAACAATTGATAAATTTCTGAAGCAGTAGGGATAGCCTTAAAAAAAGTCAAATAGTAAGGGTATACTTAATCAATTAATTAAACCATAAGGGTAATTTAAGAAATTTACCTTTTTTTTTTTCCATACCTCTCCGCTCTAACCAGTAGGTCTATTCCACACCTCTAACTGGTAGGTGGATTTATATTCCTTTTTTTTTTTTAAATCTATCATCTAAGATGAAACAACTATCAAATCACCGTGGAATACCCTTGATATGAATTTATACAAACAAACAATGTATATATTTGTTACCATTGTTGTTTCTACCTAAAACAAAACATTATTCTGAGTTGATTAAATTGATATATAATTATTATATATGGTTGATATAGGCATGTATGAAAAGTTATTTCTAGAAATATCAAATTGATGTTTATTTTTCGAAGGGGTAAAGATTAAAATATTCTAACTGAAATAACTCTGGCATAAGATGTAATTATAATACTATTTCTCACCAATTTGTATTGATCAACCCAAAAGATCTCAGGTATAAACAACAATGATACCAATACAACCAAAGGTGAGAGTATCATTCGTATTCATTTACGGTCTATTCACTATGTCAAAGCCTTATAGCAGATTCAAGAAAACAACTCGTAAGTGGGCCTTCCAATATTTTGAATATGGATTATAGATGGGGGATCGGATCTAGTAGGCACAACATAGTAAGCATGTTAAATAAGCATTTGATAAATATTTTAACAAATGTTAAAAGTGGGTTTTAATCTTTTTCAAGAGTGGGCTGAAGGTATTTTAAAGGACAAGTGTCAAAAAAATTTCAAATGTTCATTTAAATAATAATAAATGAATCTTTTATTTTGCTCTTAAGAAAGTAAATAAATAAATAGGCCATCACTCATCCATAACAACAGCAATAATAATAAAAAATAATAAAATGGATCATCACATGTTCAAAATTTAATTTAGGCGATTATGCTGACTTTCAGTGGGCCTCACTGGTACGATGGTGGTCCTGTTCCTAGGACCATGATTCAGGCAACGTAGGTGGACGTAGGCCCGAAACTGAAATCACGGGTGAATGGCTCATGAGCTTAGTTTTGGAAATTTTGCAAAAAAAAAAAAAAGCCAATATTCTAGGGGGTATTTAATACAGTTGGAAATAGTATCGAAACGGTTGGAAAATAAGAAAACTGTGACTGTGTTTTGCAGAGGATATACCTGACGAGTTTGTCCAGTACAGCAATGGCTACTTCATATGAATCCTCCATCTCCTATATATGACTTTGCTTGCTGCCTATATACATCCAACAAATTAAAGTGTGAAAATATAAATTTTTTTTTTGACAAAATGAAACAATGTTGAAGTAGATGTATGCAATTACCATACTATGGAGTACGTCTTGAAAAGTAATTTAATTTGTATAAGTCATCTTAGGGGTGGAAGGGTAGGTCGGTGCTTGCACCCTTTGAGCAGCCCCTTCAATCTTGTATTATAAATATATCCCATAAAATAAATTACATAATTATGAAGATATTTTCAACGCAAGACTGTAAAGACTGTTGTTGGAACGGGCATTACCCTGACTGACTATAGCTCATGATGGATTAAGCTAGCTAGGAACCCAACTTTAATAACTGCCCTTCTGGGACTGGGAGGGCTTTGACGCTGCAGCACGCAGCTTCTGGATTTGCAAGGTGAGCCCCCATATATAGAAGTAAGAAGCTATATAGTATATATGGTGGGTGAAAAACTTGGAAAGCCGAAATACAGTTAAATTCAGCTAATAAATAGACTTTCCGTTCTTCAACACAGCTCAATCAAAGCTGAAGCTCTTCCAAATAGGCTTTAAATACTAGTTACAGCAACATATAGTCCAAACCCAAGCAATCTTAATGATCTATACTATACATTCAGGCCAGAAATCGGAGAGTTTTGAAGAATAACGGTGTAAAGACAAAAGAATAAAAACAAAAATACATGAGGGAGGAAGAGAAGTATTCACAGCAGACCTGCAGGGACAAATGACCACAAGAATGGTTTAACAACTCAGGCACAGAACCAAGACACGATGCTAAGCTCTGTGGGTTCAGTCTCTATTTATAGAGGAATATGGTTGCTTGTATGTTATATAGTTCAGACAACCCACCTAATAAATTAACCCTGGTTAAGCTAACCAACTATGGTTAACCATGGATGGATGGCTGACTTGCAATGGCAACGTGATTATATTAATCTAATTTATTCCTCTGTATCTATCACATGATGAGATGATAGTTTTGGACAAACGTTTTTTATATATAAATAAAACAAAAACGTGTGTACCTAACCATGCAATCAAGAGTGAACGAAAGAGCCAGTCATTGGTACACATTGGTTCCATACACGTCCAACGGGTTGGGTTTAACCAATCAACGACTTGGCTCACAACTCTCTTATCACCTTATCGTTGGTTTTACAGCCCCCCCACACAAGACACAACAATCATCACGTTTTTAATTAGCTATATATATATATAGTCCAAACTCACACAAATAAATATGGTAAAATGTCTCATTCATAAGTGCAGAAATTATTTAATAATTAACAAAGCAACGTAAATAATGATATTTTCATGTGGATGGTGGACTATATAACAATAATAAAACTAATTTGCCAAGCGAATTACATTAATTAATGATTTAAATCTTATATAATTATATAGTGATTCTTTAATTTTTTTCCTAGTGAGAGAAAGGGTTTCTGTCGTCCCGATCCAGACTCCTCCTCCGGTCCTGACCCTGACATATATATGGTGGACCCAGGAGCATGGAATAATGCAATACAATGAAAGCTAGAAATTGTGTTGAGGTGTGACTTGCATGTGGAGTTTGGACTGGACGCGTGAAACGTTGTTCAAATGAAGGATTAAGGAAGCGTTTATCTATATGTTTTCTAGCTAGCTAGATTTATGAAACCATGACTGGATACTGCAGACCAAGGTTCCATCAAGAGATAAAAACGGTGGTTATATGCCGCAGACACCATTAATGGTGCTCTGCTCTCGCTTCTACCCAAAGTTATTAATTTTGACATATGCATACTGTTAAGCCAGAATGGCTTGCTGGTCTTAGCTTGAAACCTCTCCCAGGGAGGGGATTTCCATTTTGCCCATCATAAAGACCCACGACTTCTCTTAGGCCTCCCCATGTTTAGTTTTGTAACATCCATCTAACGTAGGGCTGAAATTGGTATTCTCTTGTCCAAATTTTAACTTTAACCTAATCCAATTAATTCTAGAAAACCCGAGCTCAATTCATTTATAATTATATTTGACCCTTCATCCAAATCTAATTGATATAAAATTGTCATGATTTAAGTCTCATGCTCATTGGTATAGTTGTAAGCAAGATGGGCTCTAGCCAGAGAGGTGCATGGTGCTCAAGTCTCACAAGGTCTGAGGCAATGGCAAAGAAAGAAAGAGAGAATCTATTTGGAGATGGGAATTCTATTTAAGGCCATTCGCATGATAATTAATTAAATAATGCCATTCAATTCGCAGTGTGTTCATCGGCTACCTTATGGTCAAGATGCGGTTTTTTATGAAGATCAATTCCCTTTTCAGCAACAAGCCACAGACCACTGCAATTCCACTTCCTACACCTTCTCATCCTCGTCACTCATGCCAACCCCCACTGCTCTTAGTGAATACCACAATCCTACCTTAATGCTGCTTTTGCCCATATTGAACCTACCTTCTTTTCAGTAGTCTGTGATCCTAATTGGAGGCGTGCTATGGCTGATGAAATAGATACCCTTGAGCGAAACAAAACATGGCCCATCGTTGATTTACCTCCTGCAAATGAGCCATCGGCTCCAAATGGGTATACAAGAAAAAGCTCAATGCTGATGGTTCAGTCGAACGGTATAAAACCCATTTAGTTGCTAAGGGCTATAAGCAAGTTGAAGGTTTAGAATACCACGATACATTTGCACTAGTGGCTAAACTAGTCACTATTAGATGTCTCTTGGCTGTAACCACGACAAAACATTGGGATTTTTATGTAAACAACGCTTTCCTTCATGGAGATCTCCATGAAGAAGTCTATATGCAGATTCCTCTTGGTTTTGGTAGGACGCTTTATTTATCTCACAGTAACAAGGCCTGATCGCAGCTTCGTTGTCCATCGCTTTAATCAATTCATGCATGAACCACACCAAGAACACTTAGATGCTGCCCTCCATGTTTTCCGGTTCTTAAAGGCAACATTACATCATGGCATTTTTTACCAGCTTCAAATAACCTTGTTCTTCATTGGTTATGTGATTTCGATTGGGCCTCTTGCTCCTCAATTCCAAAGTCGACAATTGGCTACATTACAATGTTGGGTAGCTCTCCCATTTCATGGAAAATAAAGAAACAACCCATAGTTTCTAGGTCCTTTGCCGAAGGAGAATACCGTGCCATGGCTACCACAACAGCTGAAATGTTATGCCTAAAACGGGTCCTTGCTGATCTTCATATTCCTCTTGCATCTCCAATGCAGTTGCATTGTGACAATAAGGCTGCACTACATATCGCTGCTAATCCCGTTTTTCATGAAAGGACAAAATACATCGACATCGACTGCCACTTTGTCTGTGAACACATACAATGGCAAGAGATTCAGACCTTCCACCTTCCAAGTACTTCTCAACCTGCAGATCTCCTCCTCTCAGTAACGATAAATCCATCGATCTATCATCCACGTTGGGCATCGTATCCACTGAAACTCCAACTTGAGGGGAGGGTATCAGAAGTATAACAGAGCAAGATGACAGCTATAACAAAACAAGATTACAACTGTAACTAAATGGCCACTTGGCCAACTATGCACGAGTATGTTAGAACTCTATCTATAAATTAGCCATCTATCTAATTCAATAACTTTCTATTCTTGTATTTCACATCTGTTTGGTACCATTTACAACTTTTTTTTAGTTGGGCCACGTTTGATTGGGGTGGGGGGTAAACTTTACACCTTGGTTCGATTTTACACATGTTTGGAAAGAGTGTGATTTTACATATCGGTGTAAAACTGATTTTTGAATTTTTTTTACACCGATAGTTAATGTAAAATATATATTGAAATTATTGGTGTAAAACTAACGTCTCTCTCTCTCTCTCTCTCTCTTCTTCTTCTTCTTCTTCCCCCTTTTTTTCTTTCTCTGTTCTATCATTGCTGCTGCAACCAGTTGCACCGGCAGATTTGAGCCCAGGGCGGCAACGACACCGACGATCTCTCTCTCTCTCTCCTCCTTCTCTCTTCTTCTTCTTCTTCCCCCCTCTTTTCTTTCTTTGTTCCGTCACCGTTGCTGCAACCAGTTGCAACTAAGAATGGCAATGAGGCGGGTTTGGGGTGGGGCACCCCCTCCCCATCCCCGCCCTGAAGTCACAATACCTTGCCCCGTACCCCCCCGTCCCCAGTGGCTAGGCGGGTTCGGGGCAAGGCATCCATTCCCCATCGGGGACGGGGAATCCCCGAATTTTCCCCGCTCCAAGGCAATTACTTAAAAAATATCTATTTTATGGACAATTTATACATAGAATATAGGAATTTGGGGGTATTTTAGAATTGAATTATAAAACTTTAGGGATAATTCAAAAATAAAATTATGGGATCCTAGGATTTTAAGAATTTAGGGAAAACTTGGAGATATTTTAAATATCAATATTAAACCTAGATATATTTTACTAATTTACCTTCGGGTTCAAGGCGGGTTCGGGAAATTATATACAAGACCCGACCCCGCCTCGTACCTGGTTCGGGGAAAAATTATTTTCCCCGTCCCCGCCCTGTCCTTGTTTAGGGTCTGGGAAAACCCGCCCCGTTTGGGGTGGGGCGGGACACCGGTTTTACGGGGAAATTGTCATCCCTAGTTGCAACGAAAAATCTGAACCTAGGGCGACAGTGGCACTGGCAATTTCTCTCTCTCTCTCTCTCTTCTTCTTCTTCTTCCCCCCTTTTTTTTTTCTTTCTTTGTTCCATCACTGCCACTGCAACCAGTTGAAGCGACAGATCTGAACCCACCTCCGACCTTTCTCTCACCATCTGTCTCTCTTTCGTTCTCTCTCTTTCTCTCTTCTCCTCCTCCTTTTTCTTATTCTTCTTCCTCTGCTTCCCTCATCCTCTGTGTAAATTTTTACAGAAGTTACACCTTGACAACCAAACAAAATTGGTGTACATTTTCAAAATCTATCAGTCTCAATTTCCATTGACAACTAAACCGGTTCACATTTCCCATGGATGTAAAACTGAATTTACACTTAAAATAAACGCAGCCTTAATAAATTTTCTAGAATATTCTAATACTAAGTCGGTGTAAATCACCAATCAAATGGCTTGGTATGTTTGATCTGTTCGGGTTGATACTAGGCTGGCCGTGTTTAATTGTGGTCTTTTTACAAGCCGATGGTCTTAAACTAGTTTATTCTTTTAATAATTATAATATATGATCGCGTTTTATTTTAATATAATAAATATACGATATTTAAAGTTGATCTGAATCGGATGGATTAGATTGGATTCAAATCCAAATGCTAATGGATCAAATTGAAATTTAAATAAGTTCCATTTATTTATTTGTGTCACTGTCTCATAATACACATGCGACTCTAGGGTGAGAACAAAAAATAATTAAATTTTCCTGCTGCGTCATCGGCAGGTTAGTTCCTATGTAAATGTTATTTGTTTGTTGTCCTAATCTAAGAATATATTTGGTCTTGTAATACATTATGACAAGGTTCAATTTTGTAAGTTTGTAATTAATTTTCTTGCCTTTGGAATATTTCGTACATGGTGAAGGACCCCAGCTTAAATGCTATAATATCTCCTTTAGTAGCCAGCAGTGACCAACTATTAACATGGAGCAAAGGTGCCATTTGGTCGGAGGGATTTTTGGTGTAGTTACAAACCCTTAGAATTAGATAGATTAATAAAAAAAAAAAAAAAAAACTCAGAAAGCGCCCCATTCGGCGGTTATCTTGATTCGCTGAATATGAGAAATGTGGCCGAGACCCATGTATATGCATTGTCCCGTGTCCCGACTCCCGACCAAAATATGCTCTGTTTCATCAAATTCTTATCCTTTCCTTTTCCCTTTTATGTGGATATGTATGGTAGGTGGTACAGAATTACTTAAGTCGTTAGATTTCAGAAGATGGTTAATTAATTAAGGTAATGTTAGGCACATATAATATATTAGAGGCTAATATATTAGCCGGCAGATTTGACGACCCTCTGTGAGTCTGTGACCGACTCTATACCTAACACATTGAAGTCAAATACATCCAACCTTTTGAATTGATACATTTGTCTTATGCCGAATCTCTATTTCTTGGTGAAATGCCAGAACCCAAGTTTATTTATTTTAACTTGAGCTTATCCCATTCGAGTTCATAAAACTTGCAGTTTTAACTCGTCCAGAAAGAAATAGCGTCGAAGTGTACCGTCTGTATCATCCTTTCTACTGTTTGCTTTGGAAGCTAGAAAGAATAGGTATAAGAATTTTGCGCATTGGGCTAAACGATAAAGAAGTTGCATTCTAACTTTTGGAATAAGGGTTTTTATGATCTACAGACCCCAATTTAATTTAAGTTCAATAAGAAGAAAGAAAGAGGCTTGATCGTTGTGAGGTGATGGTGATGTTGTTGTTATGGCTCTTTCCAGTTTCCATCACCTCTCAGTGGGGGAGATAAAAGAGATAAAAGCAGAGTCTCTAGAGCTTCCAGTGCAGTATCGAAGCCACTTCTCTTACCTAAAAGAAGAGAACGCAAACGGCATATCAATTTCTTTTATTTGAAGCTTGATAAATCAACACACAAGAATTCAAGATGCCCCTCTTGGCTACCAATATTATTATTATTTTTTTTAAATTTATTTATTTTATATTCGGCCATGATGAAAGCTACTCATACACGATACATATTAAGAAACAAGAGATGGAAGGGATCATTGACTGACTGTGGTGGATGATCATACAGAGAGAGAAGGTGTGAGGCCGAAGTCGAGCCCCCAAAGCTCAAAAGTTCCGTTAACAAAATCGTAGTATCCGCCCTTAAGTGCCAGAGTTTTCTTCACCAATCCTTCTCTCACAAACGGATAAGTTAGTAGGTTTCCCAGGGATACATTCACCGCTTCCTGCATTTACATTTACAGTGGGACAAAAAAAAAAAAAGATTCAATATAGATCACAATTATTGAAGGTGGGAAGGGTCCCCCCTTGCACATTTGAACCGTCATTGACATTGACATGATCGATCCTAGAAATTTGACATTAATTATTTGAAAAAAAAAAATTGAACTTTTGAATGTGGACTGTCATGTGAGTGCAATTATATATTGTGTTTTGTAGTCATTAAAAGGAAAGGAAAATCAAATAAGACGGAACTAATTACCTTTTCACATTGGGAGCATTGATCAGGGAACGGCAAACTACTGTATTCAGCATTCACCTTGTGCTTGGCAGGCAAACATATTTTCACCCAATCTTCGATGAAGTCACTAGAGATGATAACAAATAGTAAATAATTTTATCCTTTTAATTTATTTAATTATTTTCAAGAAACGATACAGGTTACAACAGACAGGGAGCCAGCAATGGTAAATTTCAAGGAATAATAAACAAGAAAAACGATTATTAACAAATTTGATTCAATTCGTTTCACGAAATTTGTTACTCATGCCACGAGAAGGTGCAATCAAACCAATTAGCGAATCCCCTACGCATCTATGGTGGAAAAGGTGTGAACATTAAAAAAAGTTGGGTATATTATACATACATACATACATACATACTACTTAATAAAGAATAAAGGTGAGATGCATGCGAAACATGCATGAAGGATGATAAGGATATAAAACTATAACTTTTGGAAGATTCCCAAAATAATAAATTAATAATAATAATAATATTATTAAAATGGTGAAAGGACCATTCTTGAGTCTTGGAGTCTTGACAACAATATTGTGGAATGCAATAGATGCCAGCCAGAATATACCCAAGATAAAGTTAAGCAGTGGAGAATGGAATTAATACTGTAGAGAGGATGGTAATAAGAGGAGAGGGGAGGGTTGAGATTGAGACAGAGAGGACGTACGTGGAGGTGGAGCCGTCGTCGGGGATAGACATGAGCCCCTTTATCCCACCACAACAGCTGTGCCCAACGACCACGATGTTTTGCACCTGTTGAGTTTACGCAAAATCATACATACTCGTATTAAAGATTTGATAAACATAGGATGAGCTACAGTACATGTAAGACGGGGGTAGTAAAGCAAAGTCATATTCATATTAAAGATTTGGTAAAGATTGATTCCAAGTAAGTCATACGTCCTTGTAAGAAACTGCCCCCACCAAAAAACATTACCCTATAATCTCCTTGTTAATGTGTTGTCATATCTACCCGTGCTTAGCCACCTGTTCTTTAGGCTATAGGTTAGGTTGGACTTGTTGTGTGTGGTTCCTTAATATTTTAAGTCGGAGTTTGGGGTACATGTTATGTCCTTCTTCCACACTTGGTGGGTGGTTGGCACTTTGGCAAGAGAATGTCATTTTGAGGGGTTAGGTATATGTAATGGTGGAGAAAGAGGCACGAGTGATGAGTGGTGGCTAGCAAATAGCAATTCCATGGGGGACAATTGGAGTCGGGAGGGGGTGGTTGTGGCCTTGTGGGGACCTAAAGCAACAACCATACCACAAACTTTGAATCATTCGTCATTTCCACTCCTACAACCTTCGTGTTGGGAAAGGCCATATTAGTGAAAGAAAAAGTAGAGGATGAGTGTATAATGGGGACAAGGAAAACGATTCATCCAAGGATATTTACCTTGAGGTGCAATACGGCATATTCGATGGCCGCCCCAACTCCCGAGTACCTGGTCTGCACCCCACATACACACACATAAACTTCCATTTCATTAAATAATAAAAATAAAAGTAATTTTCTATAAATTAAAATTAAAGCTAGATTCAATATGCAACATGGATAGATCGAATCCATCCGGAATAAAAAAATAAAAAAAAATCGTTAATTAAAAAGTAATTAGTTAGCGAGGAGGGGGTGCTGTATAGAGAATAGAGAATGGAAAAATCACCTGATCATATGCGGGAACCATGTTAGCGATGTTACGGACCATAAAAGCCTCTCCCGGCTGGAGATTTAGGATATGCGACGGGCAGACTCGAGAGTCCGAGCACGCAAACACCATAAACTGCATATTATTAATCATTTATTTACCCCACCAAAAACAAAACAAGAACAAGTCAATATATGTCGATTCAACTTAATATCAAAATTCACATGTGTTGCCTCTTTCTATTCTACTCTACTTTAATCTAATAAATAATTAGGATGCAAATTGAATCAGATTGGGTTGAACATTTGTCGAGTTTTGAATGAACCAGAGCCCAACCCCGAACTCGAGTTGAAATTCTTCATCTCGGGGCAACTCCACTTGCACCTCTTGTCAATAAGCATCTGTAACTTTGGATAAGCTACGGTAAGTGCCAGCAAACACCTAACTAGGGATTATCATTTCATAAACAAGCCGATTAGTTCCTGCCTTTCAGTTTTGGGCTGTGGTACCATAATTAAAGTCAAAATACTTTTAAACCCCAAAATACAAAGCCTAAAAGTAAGGTTTTCCCAAGGTTATACAATTAGATAAGCCCATGGGCCATGGCATTATTACAATACAACAAGCCGAGGCCTTTACTAGAAAATTTTAGGGTGGGCCTGGGCCCAATGCTTTAGACACAGCCCACAATTTATATCCATGTAGATATTGATTATATTATATAATAACAATGCCAATTTATATTGAAATTCATATACCCAAATTCGGCCCGGCCCATGATTACCTCTAAATACAACTATATTAAGATCACAATAATCAATAGTATAGAAAAATCACCATCATGGCATCATCCAACATCCATCATCATTAATTACTGAAGACCTTGCAAAACACTTTGGTTTGGCCCTATATATTAAACAATTTATAATGGGCTTTTCCGGTATCAGACCTTTGGAGCATCATAGCTTCACCCTTTATAATGAAGGGTTGGGTCAATTACATGAATGCATTGTGACTGGGATTCCATTATAGAGCTGACATCTACCGACCACAACACATTGTTGATCATGTTCACCCTATAAAATACAAGAAATGTGCTCAATGTGTAGCTGGGTGAACTTGGCCAATAATATATTGTGATCAGCAGGTTCAAGTTCTTCATTCTGGCCATCATAATAGTAGTAGTAGTAGTAAAAAGGATATATTAATATGAAGTGACTCAAACCCTTCCCAATCCCATCTCCTTGAGTTCACCATGACCCTTTATAAAGGAGGGCACGCTCCTTTCTCATAAAAAATTTGGACCTTCCCCACATTGACAGTCGCACTTAATTTACTGCGACGCTGCTGTCTTTATTTATTTATTTATTTATTTTATGACAGTCGCACTTAATTTCTTAACCGTATTTGTATTACCGTGGTCCGTGGACAAGCTGTTCGTGTTAAAAGAGTACAATGATGCTCTAAAATCTAAATCAATAGAAGGAAGCATAAGCACTGTACCTTTGGGCTCTGCCCTTTGGCTAGTTCCCCGAACAATGCAGGACTCTTCCTGTATTTTATATATTAAACAACACAACACTGGTCAACCACGGAGTGTCAGTGAACTACAATTATTAAATAACTTCATTTGTTAACATCTTTTTTAATTTGATTTTGGTGAATTCGTTGTCATCAATCATCATCAAACCTGCCGATAAATGATTGTCAAAATCTTGCAGCTGTTCCAGCAAGAGTGAACCAATCATAATACACCACGCCAGTTGTATAAAAATAAAAAATGTGATGACGTGGTATATTATTGGTTGGACCAGTATCTATTGTTACAGGTTAGGAGTAATTAAGGAGAGTGTGAGCGCAACCACATACTGGAATTTCTCAGTCTTGAAGTGGACGAAGCCGTGTTTCATCCGCTCCACCGGATCAAACACTTTCCCATCGACCACCGCCCCTTGCAACTCCGCTGTTATTTGCTCTATCTTCGCCGCCGCAACTGCTTCCAGGTCTCCCTTCTCCCTGCATCCATCCATTCCAAAATGTACCAAAACACTTATTCGAGTGTTACAATTTAATAAAATAAGTATTCAGAAAAAAAAAAACCCTCAAAATGCGGCCTAATACGAACGGCTGACGTTCACTCCCACTCGGAGTCGGACACCCGTGGCCCGTGGCCGTGGGTACTCGGTAGGCATTAGGCAAGTGATTTATAAGAAAAGGAGAGGCCAAAATAAACATCCGGTTTTGGGTCTATCCATCCACTGATTAGTTATTACTCTTCTCCAACCGTCTAGGCGTCAAACGCAACGCAGAGACCAGAGATGATGAGAAGTTGAGAACGCGCTGCACGAGATATCGGTGAGACAAGGCGCAAGACACAGGTAGAGGTAGGTTTGCAGACAAAAAAAAAAAAAAAAAGAGGGTACCTGAGAAGCTGCTGTAATCCTGCAATTGCTTCCTCGTATGAATCCTTCCCCATTTCTTCTCTCTGCAGTTTTATTGACCCATACATTAGAGAAAAACAGATATTATAGAACAAAAATCAGTTTGACAGACCTATAGAATTATAATAATCTTTCTCCGCATCACTAAATTTTAGTTCCTTGCCAAATCATATTTTATGATCAAAATATGGAGTTTAAGCTTGTTTACGGCGAATAAGAAAGCCGAAATTCCGGATTAGTTCTCATCAGATTAAAATGAAGTGGCTCGATCTCGACGATTCAAGCCTCTTTTTTTCTAATCTACCTATAATTACTGGGAGCTTAGATCGATCGGCAACGGTTCTAAAACGTTGCTTTAATTCCTTAAAGGTAAAAGAAGAACTTTCTTAGGAATGCTTGAAAACAAAATGATACAGGATTTTAGGTATCTTGAGAACTCTGAAGGTAAAAACGAAGAGTAGAAAGAAACAGACGATCAGAAACTACATGGGAAGACGACAAATGATAGCATGTTACCCCCTGAATCACCCTGAAATAGTTCATTCATCAAAATAGTTCTAAGTTTCTCTTAATAATTCCGAAGAAAAGCCTGAAAATTTGAGAAATCATCTCCAATATCGAGAAACAAAGATGCAGATTTCATGGAGCTAGAAAGAACAACGAATTCTCGAAATAAGTTAGAAAAAGAAAACTAAACTAAAATCGAGTAAGTTGGGAGAAAGAGTTGAAGAAATCAATACTTTGATATCCCAAAACTCCGTGCTTTGGACCTTCTATTGGAGGGATATTCTTGTTGTGAATTCGCAATAGATTCTTTTGTCACCTAATCACTGGTTATCCGACAAGCGGTAGATACACACACAAACCAGACACCTCTCCCCCACAGCCCACAGGGCGATACTCTTTATTTATACTGTAATTGAAAATTAGAGCCCCAAAAAGAACGGTTACTATTTTGGGAGAAGTACCAATCAGCCCAGATCAGATTTTACTAGGCCCAAAGTACAGGGGCAATGCATCCTGACCGTGAATTGATGTCAAATTCACGGCAGGATGTGGTTTATAAGGGAAAAGGGCTAATTGTAGGGGGGGCTGAAATTCAGAATTCTGCATCGTGTGTTTTCCTACTTTTCCCTACTTTTTTTTCGCTTTGCTGTTTTTGAAAATAAAAAAATAAAAAATGGCGGGACCGTCTGGAAATTGCATCCATGCAACTCGCGGTTATTCTGATCTGATGGCCGATTGGTTACGCTACGCACTCAGACACAAGATCGGAATCAACGGCAGGCATCTTTCATTCTCAAAAAAAATATATAATATATTTATAAATAATAAATAAAAAAGAACAGACGAACAGTCAGATAAGGCGTCAGGTGGGCCGATGATCTAGAACCAGAGACTCTAGACCTCGTCAAACTAAAAATTTTTAATGGTTAAGGCCCGTCCAGAAGTTGACCACCTTGGTTAACGACTTCTGAAATATATGTACTAACTACTAACTGCTAAGTGCAATAAAACAACCTACCAAATCCCATAAAAAAAAAAAGAGGGAGGAACTGGTTTGACCCTTTCCTGATATCCCACGATACAGAAAGTCTCTTGTGAATGGTACCATCAAATTTTTTGATCTATGTCTACTCTTAAGGCTCAGTTTGGAAGGAGCATAAATACAAACTTGTAGAATGCAAAACTGTGTTTTATATTATTTTATATAAATCTATATTCCTTCCAAACTGAGCTTAAATATAATTTTAAAAGGTGATACCTTATTTTCACTCATGACACTAATATTAGAGAGCATTTGCCATAAAATATAAATATTAATCATATATTATATATGGTGTGGTATTTATGAATTATATAAAATTTAAGATAAATATCTGGTATTAGTATACTAAGGGTACATGCGCAAGTAATTAAATGATAAAGATATTAGTTGACATTATATAATCAGCTTTATAATAGTATAGATAGATAAAGATAAATGTTATTTCAATCATTTCTAATTGTTTCTTTTTTTTCTTTTAAAAAAAAATAAAATAAAAATACAGCGTGTAAATACTCTTTCTTTCTTTCTTTCTTTTTTCCTTTTTCCTTTTGGATTTACTTTCTTTTCTTCTTCTAGATGCCTTCTGTTATTCTCTATGTATAGTATAAGAGGAGCAGCACAAGTTTTTAGCCAAAGACAAAATAAACAATTAATGAAGAGTGAATGCTGCTAATTAATCTCAAAATCAAATAATGCACTAACTAAGCTCCTTAAAGCAACGCGGATTGGACAATCTTATGAATTCAAACTAATAATCTCACATACATTCATGAAAATTAGGCTCAATTTGGAAGGAGTATAAATACAAATATGTAGAGTGTAAAATCTTGTATTTTGTGTCGTTTCATATGTATTTATATTTGTACTCTTTTCAAACTGAGCCTTAAATATTAAAACTAGTTCAAATCATGTCTCATTCGAAACATGATCGTTTGTTTCAAAAATAAAAAAATAAGCACACATACACGAAAGAAACAAAGGTTTTGGCAAGTTCCAGTGGTCGATTTTCATCGTAAGAAATCTTACAGAGGGGTTCCTCATGCAACAGAACATCATACACTTTGTTAATTTTCCAGCCATGGTGGTCTCAAGGGTTCTCCTCCCTAAGCTGGTGTGGACACACAAGGTGACAAACAAAAACAGTTTGAGTCCACAAGAAAATGAAATGTTGCTTTTTCTTACATTCTCTTGATAAAAAAAGAAAAATATGATGTAAAGTATATATTATTCTCCGAGTAATTATCTTAAGAAGGAACTGAAAAGTAGAGTCCCCTTTTCTCATAAAATTAAAGACTCGAAAAACAAAACGAAAAGAAAAAAAAAGGAAGAATCCTTTCTATTAAGTTATAAAAATATAAAAGAAATAAAAGAAAAAGAGAATGTCTAGAAACATAACTGACTTGGCAACATATTCTATGAACATAAGTGACGTGACGTGGTAAGATATAATTATGTCGTGACTTCATGAGCTTCAAATGAATGGTTTTGATTGGGCATACATCCCTCCACATGGCAAAGGATGTCCTAGATAACAAATGGCATTGGCCTTAAAACTACATATAATTCATTTGTTGCCAAATGTTGAACTAATGACAGAATGGTCGTCGGTATCAATTGTAGTTTCCGAGGTTATATTGAACCTCGTGATTGCAATATTGCTAACATTTGAGAGTTGGACAATAGGCCAGGCTTGGGCCCGTCTACCAAAGCCCAGAGAAGGGAAAACAGATGTTAATTATAAAATGAATAAAAAAATACTAATTAAATAAACAAATGAATAAATAACACTAATATTAAACAAGTGGTGCAGACCAACAAGAATGCAATTTGTTTAAATCATATATTTTACTTGTGAACTCGAGAGAGAGAGAGAGAGTAAAATACCAAAATAGGAGTAATGATGGGAGCTGGGGCAGCAAAAACAGGCTCGTTTCTAATAAGGGTAGGGGGAGGAGGAGGAGGAGAAGGAGAAGAAGGATTGAGCCTGCAGGAGATGGAAGGGGCAAGTGTGATTCTCTTGACGGGGGAGTTGGCAAGAGAAAGGGAGGTAAGGCACCCGTTTATCGAAGAGGTCGACATTGTGCACGGGATCAAAGTGGTGACACAGTTTATACCAGTTCCAAGAAGATAATGAAAAGGAAAGCTTAGTAAATGAGAGCTTCAACCCTCAAGATGAGGATTGAATGTTGGAGATGAATGGCTGAGCCTCAGCCTCTTCACTCTTCACTCATCTCATTCACCTTAGCTAACTACATTTCAATCTACATTTTCGTTTTTTATGTTATATTGTTTATATCCATGCAACCCCATGCGGATAGTCGCCGCGTGTACATTGCTTCTTAATTTCCTAAATCCTATGACCCATATATTGATATCTACCATCCACACAACACAACCCCTGGGTTAAATGGGTACTATATATATCACCTCAACCTGCAGCTTCTCATCTTAGTCTCAGAAACACTAATAAATGCATGCATCCACCGGCCCTGATAATAACACGTCAGGCGATGGGCGACGGGATTGGTCCTAATTACATTATAGCTAGCATGGTCGATGAGTGTATCGACGGCAGTAATGACTGATGGATGGATGGAGGAGGGCAAAATTAATTAAGAAATAATGCAGCATAACATGGCGACGCCAAAATTTGGGTTGGTTGAAAGAGATAAGGTTCTATCCACATCCATGTTTCTGGTGGTGGTTGTGGGATCAAACACACCTCCATTTATTCCTTCCTCCTTCCAGTATGGGACAGATTTATGGTCATTTTTCGCTGAAGGAACTAGAGGCTATGGATGGATGTGGCAATGCAAATATCCTTGTGAAACTCCATTCAATATATATATATATATATATATATATATATATATATTTATTGGGCCTTTGAAAGTAACATTAAATTAAATAAAAAACCATTTCATCTTAATTGCTTTCTTTCTTTTTCTTAATCATTACTTCAATTCATGCATTCGTCATCTAAACCAAACCACTAGTAGAATTAATATATGCTGATCATGAAAGCTGAGCTAAATAACTTTAAGAAATTCAGAAATTAATTTCACCTCAACTGTATTTAACACTACTTAAAGGTATTACAAATGTAGTGTTAAGGTAATTTTGCTTTAAATCATCCTTATTAACAACAACAACACAATAATATTAATAATAATATAATGATCCTATTAATTAAGGTAGCGTCACTATAAGTTCGAGAGATTGAATAAGATTATTACATTCTAGCCAACCTACAATCTCATTAACTCGTTTCCTTAGGATGTGTTTGGTTTGAAGGAAAAGGTCCCTTCCTTTCTCTACCTTTTCCTTCAAACCAAACATAACCTTAATGCTTGCAATTGCCAGAAAGTGTCAGAGAAAATGCAGTAACTTCTAGTTTATCTTTTCCCTTTATGGACGATTTCCTCCATAACTAATGAAAGCCAGTTTTTTATATGGACCGGCATCTGGGTCTAGAAAGGCCTCAACTTTCAAAGTACCCGGCCTTTAACCCTTATGCTAAAGTTGGAGGTTTTTTTTTTTTTTTATTTTTCTTTTTAAAACTTGCAACTATGTATTTTTTTTTTTAATTACTGTCAGCATCAGATAATCCCAAAGGGGTATGTATCATAACTTATAAATTGAATAACGTTGCATATACCAGATCTCATATAATTAAATTCAATACAAAGAGTGTGATCAAACTGACTCTGTCTCTGAGTGGTTATAATGCAGACTTCAGATTGATTTCCGCATTCACCCAGGTTGGGATTTGTGGGTATACATGATGGACAGGACGGGCTATCCCGTATACACAACACAGTACATACATGTACACTCAAAGAATGTCAAGTAGCTGGCTGCAAGTGTCCAACAGAATTCCACCTCTAATAACGTTAGTGTTGCATGAGAGAAGTATATATTGTAAACACCACATGAGTTTTTATTTGTGTTAAAGGAGTCTCATTGAGCGTTTATCATTAAGCAGGATGGGTGGGTCTGATGACTGCAAATGGAAGCAAACCCAGGTTAGATGAGTCTGGATTTGCTAGTAACAAACAACCCTCGGCACATCATCTTAATTCAGTACCACCTGTCCTCAACACGTGTAAGCTTTAGAAAACAATGTGCATACATAAAAGTGCATTTTGCATTTTTCTCATGTATCGAGTATATATGATATGAAATGATGGTGTTGTTTTATTACTATGGCTCAGTTTATGTTTGTATGTATTTGTATTGTAGGGTTAGGTATCCAAGAGGAGAAACTTGGCCAATTAAGTTCACCATGGCAACTTGGTTATTGAGACTTTCTTGTAATTACATAAATACATACATGAGCAAATCAAATGTACAGATAGGTATACGAATAAATCCACAAAAACACACCAACATTTTATTCATAGTCAACTAAATAATATGGCACCATGGCCTAGTGTTGCTAATCATAACACCTCTTGCGCCATTTGTCTTCAAATTCCTGTTAAAAATGTCCATTCAAGATGTATAAAATGGATAATTTGGAAACCTCCACCACAAAAATATGCCGGGTTTGGGTTTGGGTTTGGGTGGGGGTGGTGGGGTCATTAGAGATTGCAAAAGAAATTTCATTGCTGGCTTCTCTTGTTTCTATGAGCATTGTATCTTCTTGGAAAGTGAAAGTTAAAGCTTTTTCTAGATGGTCTTCAATTATGCTCAAATTTCAATTTGAATAATATTTTGGCTGACAGTAATTACATGGTCTTAGTGAACTTCCTAAATTTAGGTTTGATGACTCCTTGGTGTGTGTGTGTGTATTACCAAGTTCAAGAAATTTGCCGGTTGGCAGCCTGGCTTAGGATTTCTTTTAATCATATCTATAGAGAGGCTAATTGTGTGACATATTATCTTGCGAATTTTGGAATAGATAGTTCCTCAAGCACCTATTTTACTCATTCAATCAAATATCCATACTAATCCGTGAAGATGACTCTGCTTTGCCAATTCCCAGGTATTAGCCTATACCTAAAATTTAGGGGTGTGATACAGTTATATAATTACTTTTCAAAGTTTAGTAATATGTCGGTCTAATTACCTAAATTTGACAACTTCTTTTAAGATATAGGGAGGTAAGCTAGATTTAAGTGAGGGGAGATATATAATTGATATTCGAAAACCACAGTGAACGCTATGAAGTTTTATATAAACCCTAGTTATTAATTATTATACAACTTTTTTTCTCTCTCTCTCTCTTTCTGTGCTTTCTGAATCGTTAGATGTACGTAACCCAAACCAAATAGATCTTATTTTGTTTTCAACTGTTTGAAGGACACTGCTAGCTAGTTCCTCCGTAAAATCTGCAAGCCGAACAGAAATTTGTTACTTATTGTGGTAAGGTAGTAGCTTTTATATCTCTGCTAGCTCCCCAAAGCCTCCCTCCCTTTCCCCACTTCCAACGTTGACACGCCCGACCGGCGGCAGGGGGAAGGTTCAGCAATCAGATTGCTCATTCATGATGTGATTAAGGGAGAATTTAGACAAATAAATGCATAAATAAATAGAGAATATATAGAAGCAGTGTAAATGCAAAGAGTCCATAAAAGAAGAAGAAAAGAAAAGATTTTTCAGTTCAAACCGTTCTCCATAAGCCAAATGCTGCAACTGTCATCCATTCTCTTCTCCAACAAATGATGCCTTGGCATTAGAAACTAATGGAAAGTTAGCCTTTGCAGAGATGAATTCTTCCTCTTCCTCCTTCCTTCTTCTCCCACCCACATAATACAGCCCTATACTATAGTCCTTGGGCGTTAGGTTGTAAAAGAAAGAGTTGGTCAAACAAGCAAAGAGAATGTTGACATCTCTCTGTCATCTTTTCGACATTTTTGTGGTCGATAGTCCAAATAAAAAATAGGAAGGAAATCCAGGGTAGACCGCAGGCCCACCAAAATATATATATAATAATAATAATAATAGAAAAAGAAAGCAATAAGTGGCAAAAATGAGGTCATCAAGTGCATCAAACAATATATCAATTCATCAAGCCACATCGAATCAGGTTTGGAATTAATTGGACAGAATAAATCTGTGCATCAAACAAGAAATATACATCGATTGCATGCTCTGTCTGGCTGAGGCCCACCTTATAATATATCTTGTGTCAATCAATAACATATATACAATAACCATCTCTCCGGTCACTGGTCTGTAATATTTACCAAAATTTCTCGTCAATATACAAATGAGGAGATGAACTAAGTGGGGGGAATTAAAGCGTAGATCCTCCTCATACGTTGCTTGAGTTCCACAGTTAACATTGGCAATTCATTGATCCATCGTCTAATTTCAATTGAATGACTCTATTTGCAGATCAAGAAATGTTCAGTTCGACTTTGAGTATATAAATCATCTCAGTTCTTGTTTGTTGAAAAATGTTGTCATCTTTTTCACATTTGTACGTATCATGTCACGTGTTTAGTTTTCCTTTTAATAGGTAAAAAGGGTCATAACATTGTCACAGTTTAATAATATGATAAGACACGTGGCCTGCTTCTATATGGATGGAGAAATGGAGTGATTCTGATCATGGGGATCTCATCAGCAAGACAGCAACTGCTTAAGCATTTGTTTGAGCTTCCTTAATTTGCAAAATAAATTGATCAGGAATTTTAATTATAACTAGTTTTAGAAATGAAATCACTTCACAAGTTTCAGAATTTGAAGAGAAACAAGACAAAATCAGGACACAACTAGCTAGAAATTTGCCAAATGGATCTCACTGCCTGTAGCGTTTCAACTGAAGGTATAGTTTGCAAGAAACAGAGAGCCCCACATCTCTACAATTGTAATTCTACAGAAAAATGTATAGTATTCAATGTGCAGCAAAAAGAACGGATTTACCAATATATGGAATTTCATCCCTCAGATAGCTCAATGTCATGCGGCAGAGAGTGCTGGCCCTAATAGAGAATCCAATCCAATATGAATCTATTTCTCTGAAAATTTATATTTGGTGTCTCATTACGTACATTAGTCAGCCAATCTATAAACCATTTCTGTTCCAAGACCAATTATCACATATTCTTGAGTATTTCTCTTAGGCCCTGTTTCGTTTTTTGTTAAGTTATTTATTCAGGTAAATGCAATTACCTGGGTAAGTTTTTTCTGAGAAACATTTATTCAGATATGTGTATTTATTCGTGTTCTTTTATTTCTCATGTAAATAAGGTAATGACCATTTTAGTCATAAAAATCCATTATTAAAAGGGGCATTTTTGTTCCATTCAAGTGTTCGCTTTCCACCTAGGAGATAGGTATCACACACCTGGATAGTGATACTCAGAAAAATAAACTTTCCTTGATCCCCACATTAATTTGAAAAATGAACATGGGATTCTTGGTCAATAAAAACTAAAATCCCATTAACCAACTTTCCCTCCTCTCAAAATCCAATAATAGAACGCCCCTTAGGAGTATGGAGCTGTTATTTTTTATTGACTCCTATCACAGACTGGGGGGGAAGTGCAGCACATCCCACTCTTTTCTTAATTTCTGCCTTCGTTTCCATCGAATAGGAAGCACTCCCTTCTCTGTCTACTAATTAGCGGTGGACACGGGCAGGGCTGGCCCTACGGACACCCGAACAAGGCCCATCATCATAGCAGCCCATTCTAAAATCTGGCAGTATGAGTTGTTGTTATTGTTATTTTTTTCTTCATTAATTTGGTGCCTATTTCCAGGACTCACAGTCGTAGCTCAGTTAGATAGGCCTGATATGCGGCTGCCAATTAACAGGTTCTCAAGGCCTCAAAGAATTTACTGCTGTTGAGATAACTTGGTGCCTTGATATTTGTAAGTATAGTGGTCATCTCTATGTCATTATGTTAATTTGTTTCTCTCCATAGTGATACCACAAATGTGAAATTCTTGGTGCACTAAAATTTGGTTATTGCACATCTTTAATCCCTATAAAAAAATTTAAAAAAAGGTAGATAGAAAATATTGCCAATGCATGTCTTTTTAGTGTCAATGGGAGATTCTCGTATTTAAGCTTTCAATGTGAGGCAAAGAATTGCTGTTTTATTGTTTATGCAAATTTAAAAAATTAAAAAAAAAAGGTAGAGAGAAAATATTGCCAATGCATGTCTTTTTAATTTTTAATTAAAAGTTTTTATGAAAAAATATTTACTTAAAATAAGTAGAAATTTATGGATAATAATATATTTAATTTAATAAAATAAAATAATAAATAAATAAATAAAATTTTCAGTTTTGAAGTCAATTTAATATAAATAAATAAAATTTTGTTGTTAAATAAAGAATACAAATCTTGTTTTCTCAATTTCCTAGTTGGGCTTTAGACTTTATATGGGGTCAGGCTTGGGCTCAAGATCTAGGCCTGATAGTCCAGTCCTGCTCAAGCTTGGGCCTAAATATGTTTCATTGTTATAAAGGCAAAGCCTAGCATGGCCTGTGAATAGATTTAATCCCAAGCCCGGGGGTAGAGACTGGGGGACCCCAAGGAGCCATGGCCCAACAAATCCCCACTCTTCATCTATATTTCCCCCCTCCCCCACTCCCCACCCCAATGGTTGCCCCTCCAATGGCCATCCATATTTACTCCCCCTGCCCCCCCCCCCCCCCCCCCCCCCCCCAATTCACTTAGATTTTGGCACCCTTCATAAAAAAAAAAATTCCTAGCTTTGCTCTTGCCCAACCCAAACCTAACCTATTGATAGCACTAAATTACCCCCAACACTTAGATTTTAGCGCCCCTCAAAAAATTCCTAGCTCCGCTCCTGCCCAAGGCAGACCAAACCTATGGATAGCCCTAAATTCAAGGTTTTTAAAATTGGACAGGACAAGGTACCGTTTTGGAGTTCATTTCCCAGGTCAAACGGTCCGACCACCCGATCCGAATAGACTACACAAAAATAAATAAATAACCCGCAAAACGGCCAAAACCATTCCCAGGTCGAATGGTTTGACGGTCCGATTGCTCGGGTTAGCGGTTCAATCACAACTCACATGTTACTCTAAGAGTTTTACAGATATAATTAACCTGATTTGCACCGTTGTCATTCCGCATCCTTTAATGGGGAAAAAAACAGAAGACCCCTTACATGTTTTCATTTTCGATCTTTCTTTCATGTAATTGTAAATATAAATAAAAATCACCTGAGGCTGCGATAGCCCCAGAGCAGAAAAATCCCAATACAAAACATTTAGCAACTGTTAATTGAATGAAGCTAGGAGTACTAAGACTTGCTGAACATTCCAATATTTGTCTCATTGCACGTCTGTGTCCTCACCATATGGGAATTGTAGCGATTCCAACATGGAATTGGGGTTTCAGACGATCCTTCCCCCTTCCCAATTTGAATTTCAATGTGGTCTTTGGCATGCAAGTGGACCAGTTCTGGGTTCATTACGTTCCATGTCTGCACTCAATATTCCTTGTTTGGCAACTTTTCAAGTTTCAGCCCTAAAAATGGTTCCACGCGGCAAAAATAAATCTGTGTTCCCGACACCTCTTTTAGAATGGTGAATGGAATGGGAGAGTGAAATTTTCGAAGCCTTTCTGACAGCGAAAACCTTGGATTCTGATCTCTAGACGAACCTTCTCTTGTACTTTCCGTTGCGATATTAATAAATAATAATGGTCACTCATAGTTTCCAAGCTGGATTTTAATGCTTGAGAAGGAGAAAGAGAGAGTGTGTGTCTGTTGGTGTTGGTGCATGCATGAGGACCAAAGCATCATATCAATGCCACAGGGAGAATAACAATATACCCACCGCCACCATTAAATGGATAGATTCAAACCGTCCAATCAATTAAATGTTAAACAGTTGAAGAAAGCTGTGGATATGGGGATGCTAGATGCTTCCTCCTTCAGATGGGTTGAGTCTGAACCATCTGGTTAGAACATCTTAAATCTTATTGAGACCAAAACAATATTTACAGTTTACAGTACTACACCTAAATAGAACATCTTATATGGCGGGCTGCGTCCAACAGAATAGAAAACCCAGCCTCCTCTAACTACCAACGTAGTCTTAAGTCCGCCTAACTTGCTAATAATAATGATCAATTATTGAATGGAAATTCCTGTAACCTCAAAAGCAAATTAAAGGGCGCTATACATCTGGTATTTCGAATATGGATATATACTGCAAATATCCTAATTATCTCATGACATGGACCGATTTGTTTATCTTATAATTCTGGGGGCCCAAAAAAAGAAAAGCAAGGAAGGAAACGATTGTTGTATCAACTTGTCCAAAAACGTACTTCCTCTCTCAAATCTTTGGAGTTTGGGGCGTGGTGTTGTTAGTGTAGACATGTATTATATATATATATATATATATATTATATGTATTGACATTTAATTTGAAGAAGAAGAAGCTGCATTAGTGTGCAGAGCCGTGATGAGATGTCTGCCCATTTGTCATTTGTATAAATATACGCGTGTAAAATGTACATAAATATAGCCAAGCTCATTTATTATGAATGAAATACCAGCAGCCTACTCTAGTTTCCATTACTCACTATTTTCATTGGCTAGTCATCAGCCCAGACCTTGCTCTCATACTTATTTTGCTTTAAAAATGGGGGTAAGAGCACTAATTAATAAAGGTGAATTGGTTCAGCAGCAGCTGGTATTGTGGATTGGAGTATGGAGCGAGGGAGCTGAGCAATATTTCCTTAAGCCACCACATAATGCTAGATAGTGCGCCAGTGAGGCCAATCACTGTGTTGCCCCTCCCCCCTCCATTCTTTTTCTTTTCGTGGGTTCCATGCAGTGAGCAATAGAATCCACAATTGATGCTTCTGCTTCCACCCAAGCACTCGTTCTTTTTCCTTTTTACGAACAATATTCAATCAATTAATTACTACCTATCTTTAATATTGGTTCTTCCTTGATAGAAAGAAACGAAAACAGAGGGTGAGGAGGCTTAGAGAGAGAGAAGAATGTTTCCTCCCTTCTATAAAGAGGTGAGTATTGGGTTTATTCAGTTAAAAATCAATTTGAATAAATTGAAATTTTAAAAATCAAACTAAAAAAAAGTAAAAAATCAAAATAAAACCAAATTTTTTGTTTGGTTTTCGATTATTTCGATTAAAATCAAATTTTAATAATATATATTCTATTATATATATTATAACATATATTATATATTATGAAATGAAATTTCATTTTATTATATTTTTAAATATATAAGTATATAATGTATTATATATAATAATAGAAAATTCAATTATTTTGGCTAAACAAATTTCTAATTCTAAAAACCAAAAACAGAAAAAATCGAAACTGAAAATTTTTATTCAGTTTTAATCGAATAGTGCTCTGACAATTCAACATACATCAAGAGGATACTCATCTTGAACTATGGCCACACATACTCATCTTGTATTATGAGATGTACGACTATAGTATACTATGGGTAGGGGCGGGTATAGAAAATGAATAGGAAATCTGGGCTACTTTCCAAACCAAATTTCCTGCTCACTACTCTCTATCCATATTCTATCCACCTTGAATTGTAGTCATTCAGGGTGAGTATGGGCTACCATGTCAAATTCTAAGTTTTTAATATAGTACGAGATTCAGTCTAATTGAGTAAACATTTATTCGGTTGGCCTCCGACAAACCAACTTAGTTTGTATTTATCAATATAGCATCATCAATGCAAGATTTTTCGTATCCGTCTATCTTAGTTTGCATTTACCAAGTTAGTGTTACAGCGGAATTTCTGAATTTATATTCAATTAGTACTTTCTTTTTTTAAGAGATTTAGTAGGATTATAATGAGTTTTTATTAGATTAGGAGGCATAAGGGTGTAAAGAATTCTATATAAATAGTAGCTAGGGCAAAGCTAAGGGAGTTTTTTGTTGATTTTCTCTTACATATTCATTGAAGAATTGTTCTTCCTATTCTATTCGGCTTTGGTTCTTTTCTTTTAAGCTTCTCTGAATGTGATTTATTTTTCAAACTTCACCATTTGGTATCAGAGATCAAGTTGATCATTCTTTGGACTATGATTCTTAAGAAGAAACAAGTGGCTCACATCATGGAGCAGGAAATCAACACACACACACACACACACACAAGAAGAGGTGGTAGAGTTGAGAAAACAAGTAGATGCACTTATTCAAGAGTTGAGATTGCTACGTTCTTGTTCCAAAACAAGGGACAGTGACCATGATGCAAATGCCACCATTCGATTCTAAAGTGGTGACCAGAAGTAGTGGAAAATGGGTTTCAAGATTGAGATTCTAAAGTTTCATGAAGGTTTTTTTCTACTCGGAAAACACCCAAATTGGCTATAGTTGTGAGTGGTGAAAAGACATGATGGGAAATAGATCTCAAGATTGAGTCCCTCAGAGTTTTATGGAGGTATAGCCTCAAGTGAATTCATGGACCGGAGTTCTATAGAGGAGCTATCCATTTTTTATTCTAAAGGTAAAGTCAAATATTATGACTTTATTGATTGTTTTAATATTGGTGAGAATCATAACAAAAAATTTTATGGTTATTCTCCTCAGCAATATATGTTGAAGAAAACTTGCTGATTGGAACAAACCTCCCATCTTTGTTGAAGAACCAATTGCTAAGGAGGAATCTTCTATCATTCACAATGAATGCCAAAATGATGGAGACAATACTTATCATCTTGAGGGTTATGATCATCTTAGGAACATCTCCCATAAATAAAAAGATATAAGTATAGAAATGTTCCCAATGGTGTGAGCACAATTTTATGTGGAATAAATCCATTCCTTCAAGTTTGGCTTCTGTTAGAGCAATGCCCATTCGAGCAGCATTTACAGCCTTGCATTAGGGATATTTCTGTATTTATGTACTTTATTTCATGGAGAGAAATTCCCGATGCATGAATGCAAGAGGCTGTTGGAACAGTGTAAACATGGGCTTGCCCTGACCAAAGTTGATCTCCACTCCTTCACCATCACCACCTCCACCGCCGCTCTTCAAACGGTCAACCATTTCAGACATATTTCTCGTAAACCATTGCTTCAAAATTTGTTAAATCTGACCAGGCCAGCCCGTCGATCATATCTGGGACTCTGATTTCCCCCAAGGTCTTGTCCCATGTATAGAGGAATCAATGGCTCACAAATTAAAAATCCATTGCATTGACCCAATCAAATCCAGATATTTGCTTGTAACCCATTTCATGTAGATTAAAGAAGAACAAAATATCATCTCTCTCATTCTCTCTGCCTTCACCACTCCACTTAGCATAGGAAAAGTGGAAGATTAGCCTCAGATCGTTAGGTGCATAACTGTAAATGCTTTGAAAGAAATAAACAGGGACATCTGAAGATGGCATTGCTAACTTCAAAAGAATAATAAAAAAAAAAAAGAAGAAAGTTATCGCCATCAACTACAAGGATAGGGTTCTCACGAAACAAAACCAAAGGAAGTTCCTCCGGACTTGAGGTAGACTCACGGTCACGGACTTCTAAGTCTTTATTTAGGTTGGTGGCTTGGTGCCCACTATCTCAAACGGACAATCCACACTTTCGCTATTTTATCCACCTTCCAAGGTTAATGTTCCAAAAATTTTATTTTTTGGCCCAGTTCATTTTTTTGGTAAATTATTTACTTAGATAAATGCAAATATCTAGGTAAATTTTTTCTGTGAAACATTTACCCAAATAAGTGTATTTATCCATGGTTTTTTATTTCCCAGGTTAATAAGGGAATAACCATTTTAGCCATAAAAATTCATTAGTAAAAGGGACATTTTTGTCTCATTCAAGTGCTGGCAATTTTCCCCTTATGTGGGAAAGTTATTTAACCATTTAGGAGATGAGTATCACTTTCTTAGGTAAGTGGTAACCAGAAAAATAAACTTTCCTTGGTCCCCATACAACTGAAAAAAAAAAAAAAACATGGGAATCTTCATCAATGAGAACTAAAATCTCATTGACTAATTTCCCCCTCTCAAAATCCAAAAAAAGAACTCCCCTTTTGAGTAGGATTTCGAAGGAAAAAACAAATCAAAAAATTAGATGGAGACTCTAATCGGACCCAGTGATGACCTGATGTACATTTGGAGAAATGTTTGCAGAAAACAGCACCGGAATGAATCAGAAACGGCCTAATACATAAATAACTACCAGCTTTAAGCCTGTTCAGTTTGAAAAAAAGGAGGTGATGCAGCTCCTAACCTACAACTTAGGCGCTTTTGGATGAAGTCGATTTGATCTCAGCTAGAACAGTATTTGGAGCATTAGACAAATCCAAGTAGCTGG
Organism: Nelumbo nucifera; assembly: GCF_055504915.1. Lineage (NCBI taxonomy): Eukaryota > Viridiplantae > Streptophyta > Magnoliopsida > Proteales > Nelumbonaceae > Nelumbo > Nelumbo nucifera. Next base: position 9,400,761 of record NC_142651.1, on the reverse strand, counting down.
GATGATGCTTTGTTGTTGTTGCTGTGGATATGAATAGCAATTTGTCTTAACCACAACCATTTAATAATCTAGAATTAGTTACTGACTAGGATTTCTAGTTTATCTAAGCTCAAAAACATGATTACACACTAGTATTAAGCCTGTCTTTCGCCGTGATGAGTGATGGCAGCCTACTTTAATTAATCTTAATTGTTATAAGGGAAAATTCTTGATTAGTATTCTGTAATTTGGGTTTAGTGTCACTTTGGTTCTTGAACTTTAAAATGTGATAATTTAATATCTAAATTTTTAAAACGTGACAATTTAGTACATGACAATTTAAAAAGATATAAATGCCCTTCGAGTGTCATCTAATTTTCTGTATCAATTATCCAAACATTGATAAAAAACTTAAGTCCCAAATCATTGCCTCTTCAATTAAAAAAAGTTGGGCTCACTAGAATGTCCACTCAAACATAATCTCAACTTTCTTGAATGAAAGAAGCAAAAATTTAGGACGTGTTAATATTTTGCCAATATTTAGATAATTGATAAAGAAAATTAAATAATACTCAAAAGATATTTGTGTCCTTTGAGTATGTCACTTAAACTACAATTTAACTGATGATTAATGACAGGTACTAAATTCTCATATTTTAAAAATTTGATACTCAATTATCCTATTTTAAAATTTGGGGACTAAAGTGACACTAGCACAAATTACAGCATACTAATGGGAAATCTTCCTTATTATAAACTTGTATTTATTCAAGTAATCAATTAAAAGTCAATGAATCATTAATAGTAAAAACTCGAAAACATTTCATTACTACTTATTATGTATTATTCCCTTTTAAACTATTCCGGTACGAGAGACATCCTCCAACTTGGAACTGTCCATATTATATGTTAAGTTATTATCTCTAAATTTAGATACCTCAATACCTAATTATCACTCACGAAAGCAACGACAGCAAAATAAAAGGTAAAGGTAGACGTATAACTTTCACAAAAGAACGTCGTAACTTCCATCACTTCACACCTTCCTTGAGATTGCTCTGCTCTTTCCAGCAGCTATGACATCGAGAGAGAGAGATCATCTTCGGTTTGTGCCTCACATGACATGTGGGACCGAACTCGTTATTAAAGAATATAAATACAAATATTTAAAGCGTAAAATCTTATATTTTATATTATTTTGTATGAATTTATACTGTACATATTTATATTTCTATTATATTTTTTAAACATCCTAGATTTTCCCATAATTTTAACTACAAAACAATGTATAAATCACATACAACGAAAGGATTCTAATTTCAATAGTTTCTAAGTATTTACAATTTTCTTCTTCCTCTTGACATATCACGAAGGAAGCTTTCACACAAAGAAAAAAAACTAATTCTTGATTGCGAACGAAAAATTAAGAAAGAAAAAGATAAAGGCAAAATTTAACTTAAGTCGCTGAAATTTGCAGACTCCAGGAAAGGAAATCAAAGAGAACACGGTTGGATACTGATCAGACTTCTATCTATCCACCACTAATTACTTACAGAAAAATATAAATAAAAAAATAAAACAACCGAAAAAGCAGTCGGAAAAAAAATGAAAAGAGAGGAGAGAGATTAGAATTTAGAACGGGTGAAGAGTTCTGCTCAACCCGTTCACATTAGCAAAGAACCCAACGAGATCGGGCCTGTATGGAAGATATGATTTCCGCCGATCTCCCTCCTTTAACGCTCTATTTTTCACGTAGTGAATTTCATGAGCCGATACTGCGTCGGAGACTCCCTTGGCTTTCGATTTTCCGGCTACCTTGACATCAGTAGAGTTTCTCCTTTCCTTCGAAACCTCAGGCTTCTCAGGTTTGTCGTCTTTCTTCTTCATCTTGGAAGAGTTGCTATTGGAAGGAGTCAAGAAAACGAAGGTATCCTTCCCGTCGCTGTTGCTTCGATGCAGGAGGTCCCTGAATCTCCAACGCTTGGAAGATCCAGTCGAGTTGCTCTTCTTACATCTCTCCGGCGACGCTTGAACCGGTTTCGGTGTCCAAACACAATAAGTACCGGGCGGTAACCCTTCAAGTTCGTCGGCTTCGGACGAGGAAGACGACGGAGGATTAGGATCGCGTTCTTCAATCAACAGCTTTCTCAAAGGGAGTCGAATGGACGAGGCATGAGGAGCCTGGGAATCATCATCCTGGCCGTCGGCGAAAAGAAGATCACGGTTGAAGATGGGAAAGATCGGGCGGATCTGACCGTTGAAAAAGATTTCGTCAGCTGAAATGGGAGACCCGTCGTTATCCCTACAGAAGGAGAATTCAAAATCGTCGTCGTCGGCGTTGTTGCCGTCTTCTACTTTCTGTTCTTCTTTAGATTGATTTTGTATGTCCTGTTCGGATGATGGATTCTCCACTGTGTAATCCGAGATACTAAGCTCTGATAAGCCGTTAGATTCTTCCCCAACTTTAGCAGCAACCTCTGCAAATCTGTCCGAGGAATAACTGTTAAAACTTGGGGAAAGGGAGAAAACAGGACTCTGTAGAATCTGCTGCTGCATTTGGATTTTGGAGCACTCCCTATAGAGAAATATAACAAAACCGCCCCGCTCTCGATGGGTTGGTGTTCAGTAGAGCGAGCTCTCTCACGTCTTCCGCCCTCTGGTTCGGTTGTTTGAAGTAATTCCTTGTTTTCTGCTGCTGCTGCTGTTAACGACTTGAGAGAAAAATAGGAGGAGAAACGAGAGAAATGTGGGAGGTTAGTTCCGAGTTCTGATTTTATAGTGTAGTGGAGCATCTGGACCGGGTACTAGGAATAAGACCCGTAGAGGTAACGGAACTGCAGAAGGGCATGACGCTGTTAAAAATAGGGAGAAATAAAAATTTAAACAAAAAATAAGAAAACAAGGAGAAAAAAAAAAAAAAAGAGGGAAGGCGTTAAGGCGAGGACCGGAAGCGTTTGCGCGTGCGACGAAGTTACCTTACAGCGATTTTTGGGGAGGGTTTTATTCTCCTGGCTTCGGTTCTTTCCTTGCTGTACACGATATATGCGTAGTTGTACTAGTAATAGTAGTATAATCGTGTTTTGGATGCATTAAAAAAAAAAAAAAAAAGTCGTGTTTTGGATCAGGAATTCCGCACGTGTGGCAGAGTTAGAAAAGAAACTGAACATCTAGAAGGCCTTAGGCCTTTCTTATAATCTTAATTAATAATCATCATGAGTTTCTTTTAAGCGCTGCCAAATATGAATGCGACTATACAGTTCACACTTGACTGCACCAGCTCTCGACACGTGGGAACTTGGTGACCTGTCATGCATTGTCAAACTCGCTAGAGTTAAGTTAAGCACTACTCTACTGGAACTAGAAAAGGTGTTTTTATTTTCAAGCTGTGTAAACAATCTTAGCCATTGATGTTAGTGACAGGCTAGCCATGCATCCCGTGTGATGGGGGATCTTTCGGTACCCACCTCCAAAAAGAGGGAGGAGGATCGTGTACCAACAGGCCAATAAACGAACCAGACTTCACAGTTTTCATTGGGTAACGAATCGACAGACGACCCCAATCGCATCTTATGGAAATATCCAAACCGTTCATTGGGATCCTAAAAGCCTGAATTAGCCGCCTATAGATGGACAGGTGAAGGCGCCCAGACTAATTAAGCGGTGAGGGTGGATGGGTCATACGTTGGACTTGGTGACTCAAGCGCGTTAGATCGGTAGATCCCTCGCTTTTATTCGGCCGCGTTTACATATAATTCCAATTTACATACGGCTTTTGGAAAAAGAGAAAAACAAGATTTTTCGAGCCGAGAACCAAACAAAGCCCAAACCCCAATTCCCACTGTGGGTAGACACAAGTATCGAGTTGAATTTGAGAGGATGTAGAAGATGAACCCACTGGGGGAGTTTTATTGTTTTAACATATTATGTCGTAGAAGAAGTTTTCTATCAACTATGTAATGTTTAAACCACTAGTTTTAGGGAATGGATGATAATGATGGGGGCAATCTTGTTGCCGGCCGCTGGATGCCACCCCATCCACGGTGGACGGCGCCAGATGTAACGCCTGAGCCACTTATATTAATTAAAAAGTAATAAATGAGGCGAGGCGAGCGTAGCGCGCTGGGACTGGGAGTAGCATGAATATGACAGAGTGAGGAGGCCCAAAATTAAATGTTTTCACCTACCATACTAAAAAGTAGCAACTAATTTGCTGACAGCATGAATTGCGCATTTGCGTTAGACGTTAGTAAATACCTTGTGCACCACTCTTCTTTCTTCTTCACCAAGCTAAATAGTAAATACACCTTTGCAGTTGCATATCTATATATATGTGTGTGTTTACAAAGTTTCCAAGTCAATGCAATATATAAAAAAATATTTTTATTTAAAATTTTCATATTTGGTATGCACAAGAAACATAGGATGAGACTTAAAAAGAGAGTGGTGCTCAGGAAGCATGAATTGGACATTAAGTTTGTGTAATATTTACAAATAGCCCAACACCCCATTTTCAGCCACATAGCATAGCAGGTGCCCCCTTTTGTAGTCTCTACTCTCTACTGCTATTCTGCTCTGCCCAACGGCTCAATTTTCGATTAATAGACGCTCTTTCCCTCTATTCTCCCATCTAAAAGTGATGTTAATTTTCACTTCCAAGGAATTACCACTAATCAAAATTCCTAAATTATTTCCTTTGTCATTTGCGGATTAATTCAACTATACAGGAAAAAACTCATAATTAATCAATCAATGTCATCAAATTACAGCCAATTATCAAAACTCATACAGGAATTTGATTAATCAAATCTCTTTGGGTATCACGTCTTTCACGGTTTGAGTTTTAAGATGTTAATTGGATAGGAGAGCATAGTTATTTAAAAAAATGAAAAAAAAAAAAAGAAGAAGAGAGAGAAGTTTGTATTTGTTTTGATGCGCGTGTGAAAGAAAAAAAAAATCGAAGATTTTTAAAATTGAATCAGACAATGAATCATTCAGGGATTCGGTTTCTAGGTTGAATAGTTTGATTGCTCGAACCAAACAAATGCCCTGTTTTAACATAAAATTAAAAAAAAAGGCTAAAAACCGTTAAATAATTCAAATGGTTCAACTGCCCAAATCAGTGATTTATTGAATAAATCAACAATTTTTTGCCAAAAGATGATTCCAAGATAAAATGGAGTTGATCAGATGACCGATTTCCGATTTTTCTGATCCACCATCTGGTCCAGTCCGATTTTAAAACATTGAAAAAATCAGACTAACCAGTTGAAGCGGTCCGTCCCATTCCGATCAACTATAAAGACTAATACCGAAACTTCGCTCCGGATTTGGTCGAGTAACCAGCACATATTCAAAATAAAATAAAAGAATAAAAAATGATGGTCAAAGGCTTATATGCAATATAACAGTTTTATGAATGTTTGTGTTAATAGAGTAACCAATGACAACGAGTATTTGGCTGCCGCCTGCCGGCCGGTGAGTAGCAAGCAGGTCGTCGGTTGAGGCGAACGCGCACGACATAACCCTCCTCCCCCAACAACATTATAGAACCTCAATTTTACATTCTACAATACAAATTAGAACTTAAGAAGGGAAAATACATCACAACTAAATATCTTTTCTTTGGTCAAATTCAAACAGCCAACTCCAATAAGAAACAAACTTCGTTTCGCGTCTGTCAATTGGAAAAAGTAAAACCCTTGTTTATGTTAGCTTTTTCTTTTTTTTTTTTTTTGGGTAAAGTATTGTTTATGTTAGAGTTAGACCCTCTTATTAATAATATTATCTGTACTTCACCACGTTGACGTTGATACATTTCATCAAGTACAGGTCGCTTTGTTACACAAGAATAAATCAACCAAGACCACAAGCCAAGTGTAGGTACTTACTATGCAACACAAAACCCATCAGTGTAATTTTTACTGGGGGGCTCCACTACCAAATTATCTGTTGCCAATCAAACGCTCCCAACATTATCACAACAGGACATTGTATGATGTTTCCACCGTATTTATAAAAATTCAAAAAATCAAATCAAACCGAAAAGCATAGTTTTTAAAACCGACCCGGTGACCAAACCAGTCAGGAATCTGGTTATTGGGTTGAATGGTCAATCTGAATGTTCGGCCCGTTTTTGACAAAAATAAAAAACGATCAAAACTGTTTGAACGGTTCGAACAGTTAACCGTCCGATTCAATGGTTCTTTGATCAAAATCAATGGTTCTGGGGAAAAGTCCAGATTTTGGAGAAAATGAAACTGGTCCGATTCCCGATTTTTCTGATCCGATTTTGAAAATCATGCCAAAAAATGGGGTTGAAGGATCGATTTGGTTTTAGTTAGATATACTAAAAAAAAAAAAAAAAAACAAATGATCAGTTTAGTTTCCACTGTGTGTGTTACCAATTCAGTTTCGGTTCATGTTTCAAAAGAAAAAAACAGTTTTGGTTCAGAAAACTGCAAATAACGTTAAATATTGATTCATTATCAAAAATAGTTTATGTTTTTGAAATGTGAGAACCCCTATATCTATATGTGACTACACTATAGTGGTCTGTTAGGAACTTAGGACATTATTGGAAGAGATTTGTAACAAAATTCATTCCAATGACCTACCAAAATGATCTCACATTATGGTGGATTCCAGTCATGATGAGATGAGTGGGAAGAGTGGTATTAGATCAAATTGGCAAAGAATCAGAATGTATTTTATTGGCAGAAGATCCGAATTTATTGAACTGATCATGATAAATTACCCAGTCGGCCATGTATGGTTTTGTCTCCAGTACTAAATCCGGACTCGCATTAACTGATTACATCAGCTTGTGTGACCTCTCGGGCTGGACCTAAATGGAGAGGAGCCAAAGCGGTCGGGCCAGTGTGGGGTTGATAAAACAGTTTCAGATGCATGGCATAGGAAAATTTGTATAATAGTGAATTTTATTATATTATTAATAATGTAATGCATGTCCTCCGTACTGATTCGGTTCTATCAAACATTTTTTTTTCTGTAAAAAATGATCCATTAAAAATATAATGGGAGCATTTGGGTCCCCTTTTTACAATTAACCAAAAAACTTTGAGCTAGGTTTATCGAGATGTGATTACTATTCACATAAGAGTTTTGGAGTGTAGCTCGCTTTGCCAGATCATGCACTAGCTTTATTATGTTCCTGTTTATATACAAAATTTTAATATTATCAAAAAATAAGAGAAGTTTAGATATATGATCATAAAATGCCTACAAATCCAACATGATGTTTTTTTTAGTTCATTCTAATTTCATAAGAACCTTATTGGCATCTGATAGCAAAAAACCTATTTTAACACCCATACAAAAAAACTTACATAAGCCTCTAATTACTGTCCAGAGCTCAGCAACTACTGGTGATCTTACCATGCATGGTTGTCCTTCTGCAATGAAAAGAGGAGACTTGTGAGAAAACATATATATTCCAATGGATGCAGTTTGTATGGTGGCGCACTAAGAACCATCTACTAAGATGATCGGGAGGTTTGTGAGAAGAGCCTGATGCAAATCCCAAAGTGATTGCATATGTGGTGAGTTTGAAATTTTGAGCTCAGTTTCTCTAAAGTTGCAGTAACTTTCAGCCTTTCACAAAATTTGAAGAGGGTCTGGTTTCACATTATTAAAATTTTGATCATTTCTTGCATCCCATAAACTTCTAAATATAGCATAGATCTTTGCAATATAGTTATATACTTTAATACTTTGTTCTACAAGTGAGTATTATGTTGCCACCACCATTGGATCAAATCCTCTTGTCCAGAGCTTAGAAAAGCTTCTGGGACAAGTCCATCTTGGGCCTGCGTCCAAACTGCCCTGAAAGAGGGCATTCCAAAAAGAAGTGCTCTTGGGTTTCTGGAGATTCCTTACAAAAAGTACACCAAGTGTCTTCTCTTATTTTGCAGATCCATATTTCTGTTTTTGTTTGAACAGCTTTATAGAGGAACTTCCACATGAAGATCTGACATCTATGAGAGCATGGACTCTTCCAGATTCTAGACCAGTTCACTATACTTGATCGAATTTGTAATGGGATTTCTAAAAGTGAGTGATAGGCTGAATTCACAGTGAACTCCCCATTACTCGTGTCCTTCCAAAGAAACCTATCAAGTTGCTGTAGAGACCTTAAAGGAGTGCTTAGAATTGCTTCAACACTTTAATCTTCAAAATAATTGTTGAAAAGACCGATTCTATCAAACATTTGATGTAGTTCCTTTTAATAATTTCTTGAATATATATATATATATATATATATGTAATATCTATTCAAATAGTCAAGCATTAGAAATTGAATTATTCAGGTCCATCATGAGTGATTATGAAGAGATGTAGGTATAGGCTAAGTTGCAATTACGCGGGGTTAAAGGGCAAGAATGGAGTAAACTTGGAGAATCCGGTGGCCACATATATATTTACCATGCATCAATCATCAACGACCTTGTGAAGAATAATTACAGGGTAGGTTAATTTGCTATGACTATGATTCTATGAGTGCATGGATGTGTATTGTATAGAGTGCAATGAGTAAGCGCTGCTTAGACATAGTGAATATGTCCCCCTCCCCCTCCAGGCTCCAGGCTCCAGTCAATTAATGGGGCCCATTTAGACTTGGTACATTCATTATTCATTTACTTAGGTAGGTTAAAGCAAGACAGAAATCACCACAATAACAGTAATCCAATCATTCATATCCATGTTGGATAAGATAGGAAGTTTAATTTGGACTAATCCAATTAACCCTTTTTCCACGAATAGATCGAACGTAACAAATTAGAAGATGAGTCTGTCTCTGTCTGGTTGATGGAGATGGAAGAGTTGAAGAATGAAGAATGAAGACGAAGACCGCCACCTAGGTAAACGATCCTAGGCCCTAGCTAGATCGAGCCAACTGAATTCTATTTCTATGTATTTGTCTTCCAAGATAAAACTGATCAATAAATGTTCCAGCTGTTTTCTAAACTGAGAGTTTTGAAGACTTGATGATTTAAACGGATTGGGGGCTGCAGAAGAAAACGGACCAGTTCAACTTCACATGAATGAGACATGTTTCTTTCTTAATTCCTTTGTCACCAAGTTATCAGCTCATGTCTCCATGTGAATTGATTAACAACAACAGGCAGTGGCCGAGTGATCGATTACAAAGGAACAAAAAGGAAGATGCATGGTATATACGACAAATGGATTTCTGAGAATTATTACACACAACACAACAGTTGTCTTCTCATTCTATTGCTTGGGTTGGTTGGAAGTAGGCGTCCGGCGTTCCTCAACACACTACAGCTTTTACAAAAAGAAACGCTAGCTTTTACTTTTACTTTTACTGTATGTATGTCAGTCAGGACGGACATTGGCTTCATCCTACATATATTGTACTACTTGGTAACAATAATTGTTGTGTATATGCAACGCATGTGAGATGTGAGATGTGAGATGTAGCTGTACATGTGTTAATTTGAATATGAATTTCATCTTTGAAAGAGTCTACACATCAAACTCAAAGTCTTGGTTGGTTGCTCATCAACAAAACATGGTTTAGATGGCTGACTCCTCAAGTCGAGTCCACCTGCCAACATGATCAGGCATGCATATATAGTTATATACACAAATGCATACCAATAAATTTGGATTAGCTGAATGCTTTAGCTGTTTAGTGGGTTGTGGAACTAATGATGAGATTCTACACCAGTATTTAAATACATGGGGCTCACATCTTAACAGTGAGGCTCATGAATTTATTACTGACATGAAACCTTATCATTGGTTTCACAGCCTGTTAAATAGTTAAAACGTTCATCTAAACCTTGCTCCACACAAACACCCATCCATCCAAAGTATACAAATATTGTCATGTGCACTGGTGGGAACTAGGAACTGCGAGATTAACGTCAACCAAGTCTCAACTAAATCAAGGCTACAAGCCAACAAGGGCAATTCAAATCCCACATTAGAAGCAATAGTCCATTTTCCATTCAAACTAGCTGACCCAAAGAAACAAAGGACTAATCAACCAATTATTCCTTTCTTCTATTTAGTTGTTTTTTTCCATTAGCCTAGAGCTGTTGTAGGACCCACGTATCATGGATGCTCAAGCAAAAGAAAACAGCCATGATCTCCTGAAAGCAAAAAAAAAAAACAGTATGAAAACCTTAAGCGTAGGGGTATTCATGATCTGATTTATTTCAATTTGGAGAATATTTTATACCACACTAATAAATTATGGTTTGAGAAATTCCCAGATCAAACCAAACCACTTTAGTATAAATATCAAACCGGACCAAACTATTCTATCATGGTTTGGTCTAGTTTTTAATACAATTTAGGCCATTCTACTGGGTTTAATCCACTTAGAAAGCCCAAATACCATGCATACCTAGCTACATAAATAACAAATATAATTCAAATATCAAATCTAATTGTTAATAAGTGCCACCTACTATCATATAACTTACTTCACACTTTGTCAAACATAAACAGCTCCATGGGATCAGTCTGATTTGATAGTCCAGATCATATAATTAGCATACTCCTAACTAAAAGTAGCACATCCAGTCACATAATGGAAATATCTCCTATATTTGTATGTTAAATTCAGAAAGGGGTATTCCCAATACACTATTGCAAAGATGTTCACAAGGTTCTTGCTTTCAGGAAATCCCCTCTCAAAGATGTTGGTGAGGAAATGTCAAAGTTGTTTCTAGAGAAGAAAAAAAGTGGCATCACAATCAATAATGGGACTGTTACTAAGAGGTGGTGGAGGTGGATGACTTTACATTAACTACTGTGAGGAATGAGAAATGAGATAGCATGTTGACAGTGTAATTGATGGACCCTAAAAGAGTGTAATTAAAGGCGCTAGGCACGAACCCCAAATCCGTCTACCACACCAATAGTCCAAAATACGTTGATGCTGACACTGACGTCTGAGGCTGCTTGAATTCATTAAACAAGTACAAACTCCAGGGCCCTGCCTTAATCCTTATCCTTAAACTGCCTCTTCACTGGAATACTTTCAGAATCAAAGTCAACTCCAGGACCCATTGCTCTGATTCCAGATGCAGGCAAATCGATCTAAGATTAACCACCTGATTTTCTTCTTAAATGCATGATGAAGAAGAAAATCAACTTTCCCCCTCTCAAAATCCTTTTGTGTGCATTGACGGGAATCAAACACAAATCAACTTTGCAACATCGACGCCATTTTCTGAGAAAATGACATCATGTAAGCACCACACCAGAGAAAGCAGTGCTTCAAACAACACCTTATTTGGTAATGTTTTTCCAGAAAAATGTTACTCCAAACCATGCTTTAGATATCGGGAAAGTGTGATCTGAAGTAACACCAAATTCAATGTTTTCTAAGAAAACGGTGGGTTGCTGCCAATGGTACAATGATGTGGCATTAATGCGGCATCATCTTGGGTGTTGAATAATATAGATCAGTGTTGAAAATGTTGCTGCCAGCACTGGTACCAAACAAAACCAGTGATGCTTTCTCAAAAAATACCTACATGACAGCACCAGTTCCAAACAAAAAAATAAGCACAATTTTTATGAAAAACCAGTACTCACAACTCCACATGCCCAGCACCGATTTTATAAGAAAAAACGGTACAATATTCCCAGCACTGATACCAAACACCTACCAAATAAACCAGGTATTATGAAATTCACCAACTCTCAACTGACTTCACGATGCTGTTCACTACCTCGGAACCAGCTTCACGTTTGACAGCCCAATCCACATGAATAATCTGGTGCTCATAAATTTTCATCACCCTCTCTATCTTAGCCTCTCCCTCAGTGCGCAGGCCCATGTCGCGAGGAATTATGTCCACAACCCCAACCCAACCAAAGTCGGTCTCTGAGCTTACCTAATCTTGTTCTTTGAATTGATGTTTAAGTACATGGGGTGCTGCTGGGGTGCGGGTTTTGGGCCTCGGAAAACGGAAGCACAAGCCCTTTTAGAAGCAGTCATTTTTGCGGATCAGCTGAACGAGTCAGATCTTTGCTTTGAATCTGATTGTGAATGCCTAGTTAAAATGCTGAATGATATTGATGTTTCTGAAGACCCGGATATCCTCTTTTGTTGCAAGGATATTCAAGAAGTTACAACAAGAAATTACAGGGTCCAGTTCCGCCCAGGGACGCAAATCAGGCAGCGCATACTGCGGCTAAACGTGGTCTTTCTGCAAGTTTTAAGTCTAATAATGCTAGTCCCTTGTGTCTCTCTGATGTAATTAATTTGAACATAGCCTTTTGTGATCGTCTGTCGTAGTTTGTTTTCAGTAGTTTGTGTTTATTTTCTTATCTGTTGGTTTTGTTAGCTGTGGAGTCCTCAGTTATGTTAGTGCCTGTCTCTGATGTATCTCTCTTTCTGCTTTAATGAATTTCATCAGTTTTCACCAAAGAAAAAACCTAATACAGGGAAGCAGATGAGTGGATCAAGCAAGCGTTGCTATAAGAAATTCAAAACTTTTAAGAGATCTTTTGAAGAAAGCAATGTAAATAGAGTGTAATGTGGTAACTCATGAATTGGCAAGTAGAGCTAGAATAATGGATATGGACATGGTTTATATTGGACAAGACGAACTACCAGACTGGATGAGATTTTTTTTTTTTTGGGGGGGGGGCTCAATCCAGGCTAATGGTCGGCATGTAAAAATTGTTTTTTAGTGAGTAATGAAATCGTCTTTTTGATTAGAAAGGATATTCTGTACAAGGACTAGAAACGCTCCTCAACATCCGTCCAAGGATGCCAAATTAGTAGAATCAATATATTCAGCCAATCACTTCTTTTACTGCATGGTGCAGCGGATGCACCTCCGTGTCTAAAGATGATAATATATCCACTTTATTCGCTAGGATCATAATATAGCAAGTGCAACATTATAGTATTACTACAGTGTGATTTTATGTTGGCGAGCATTAATATGCCACTTTGTATATGTGGATTTTCCATAGGGAAACAAATAATCTTGTCCCAGAATTTTTGTATTAGATTTTATCACAATGTTGTTCCTAGTGAGAGGTGGATTAGATACGTATTAAATGCAAAATAAGCTTATAAGCAAATCCCTTATAAACAAGAGTTTTTAAAGTGTACAAATTTAATAACATTGGGAGTGCAAATCAAGGTTCACCTAGGATTGGAGATAACTCATTGTCAACTTTTTCAACACTTTGGTTCAATAATTAATAACGAGAGACTGAGCAGGATGTCGCAGCAAGATGGGAAAAATAGATGCATGCATTTGGAGCTTTATGTGACAGACAAGTACCACTTAGATTAAAAAGCACAATTCTATTGAAAGGCCAGCTATATTGTACAAAGCAGTGTTGGGCAGTCAAAAACATGTCCAAAAAATAGTGGCAGAAATGTATATGCTGACATGGATGAATGGAAAAACTAGAAAAGATAGGTTAAAAAATGAAATTGTTTCTAGGACTAAGATGATTTGGTCATGTGCATAAAAAACCATCAACAGAACTCATAAAAAGTGATTTGTTACAAGTTGAAGAGGCTAGAAGGGCAAGGAGTCGATAGAAAAGGATGTGGGTAGTAGTAAGAAATGATTTAAGCGCCAATAACGTAACAACGGATATGACATTAAACAGAATAGATTGACAAAACAGGATTCATGCAGCCAACCCCATATAGTTGGAATAAGGTTTCGGATGATGATAATGATTTTTCTTATACACAAGGTGACAGCTCTCAAGCCTAAACTTGTGTTCTCATGTTTGTAGTAGATTTTATTGCATATAATTCATCCAAAGTATAACTGAATTGAATCCTTTGAGGCAAAAGAATGTAGAAACATCCTGGTCGAAAACACAAAGTGATCATAGGAAGCAAATGAAGGAAACATTGTAAAAGGAAATGAACCAATCATAAGCAGGATAACAGGAGAAAGAAGCATAAACATAGCATCAATCAGAATAGGGTAAAATCATATGTTACTTTCTTCTAGAAAAAGTAGCATGACTGAATCTGTGACAAAAGCCAAACATCAATACGAAAAAGAGGCATCAATTGACAAAGAAACCTATGCTCTTTTCTAAGAAAACTATTTCACTCAACTTTCATAAGTTTCTGTCCTACTAACAAGAAAACCAAAACCAAAATAATAAGTTGGACTCCAGAAATGTTCTAAAATTGCCATAGCATTGGTTTGTTAGTGAAGCAAGTGAAGCAAAGACCATCGAAGAAATGTCAATCCAACAGTCCAACTGTGAAAGCCATATTAACTGTCATCTCAGAAGCAGTTCAGCATTAAAATGATTTGTTTGATTTGGCTTGAGACATGGTTGGACCGCCACACTGAATTGGATCCCTTTCAGTAAAGTAACATAAAAATCCTGCCAACCACCCAAAGGGAAAAGGGGAGACAATTCTTTTATTAAATAAACTGGTTTTATTTAAGAGTATCAGTAGCTCCTTAAAGAATTGGAACATGTCAAATTAAAGAGCTTTTACTCGAAGAAACCATTAATTCATCTGTGATCTAGCCGAGCTGGAGAAAGATTGGTACAACATTGTCTTCTTTGCCACGTTGAGAATGACAGCATATACCCAGTTTACATGAATCCGGTCTCTTAAGAAGCAGCAAGACCAAGACCCCCCCCCCCCCCAGTTGAACTACTTTGTCTGTTCAACATTTTAGTTCCTGGGAATTTTGCATGTACCATGAAAGCTTCACCTGGTTTCTCTTAAGGGAAGGAAAAAAATTAAAAGCATACTTTTACCGTCATGACTATTCACCTATAACAACAATTGCCATGAAAAGAAATAGGCACAGCAAAAAAATGGAATTGAGCAATTGCAAAATCACTGGATATGTTAGCATGTACTCAAAGATCAACTGAAACCATGATAATGGTTTTCAATGCTAAACCAAGCTTAAAAAAACGTATAGGTACTTTGGAATGGCAATACACAAAATGCATTGCTGATCAAATGTGAAAAGAAAATTACCATACCTGAATATCAGAATGCGAAAAAAGTATCATTATTTATTCAGTTTTTGCATTATGATTTCATTAAAAGGATCAAAATAGCAATTTAAGGAAGAAAGTTTTAGTAGCTTGGTACCATAAGTGGCATGGGATGCACTATTCCTGATTATGAATGTGATAAAGAAAAGTTAGAACTATGGAGAAAAAGAAGTGGAAGCATAAACCAAAAACAGACAATTTTAGCATAATTTGCACAAGTTATTCTCAGATTCATAAGGAAGTCATGCTCAAAGCAGGATTTTTTATTTTAAGAGATAGCACATGGTTTCTAAACCTAACTTGCTTCAGTTGCCTCGCATTAGGATTGCTGTTTAAATTTTAATAGGTCTAGGAAAATAATTTACATCATGTCTAATTGAGTAAAAGTTGTAAATAATGATCTCTAAGCATTATTTAGTAAGCAAGCTACATATATCTGTATATGACTCATGTACTAGTTTTACTATTGTAAAATAAGTTATTTTGTTCATCTCTTGAGTAGTGTATTCCTCTCATCAAGGAACAACTCTGCTATAACTTTTGTGGTTTGGCTCTAACCAAACAAGCAAACCATGGTTTAAAATAAGTTTGCTTCAAACAAAAAGAGCATCTGAATCTGAGTGATGTGGGCGCCGGCAGCAGCAGCAGCAGTAATTTAGTGTTCTCAGCAGCAACAATTTAGTGTTCTCATCCTATCTTATCTATTCAGTATTCTTACCTTATCTGCTTTCAGTAGCAGGGATTAGTAGGAATCTTATCTATTCAGTTATCTTATCTTATCAGTTCAGTAGGACAGATTAAGGGAGTCTTACCTTATCTAATTACAGTTCTTATCTTATCGTATCAGTTCAGTAGGATAGATTAAGGAAGTCTTATCTTATCTTATCAGTTTAATAGGATAGAGTAGTAGATTAGCAAGGAGTCTTCCTAAAAGTAGGATTCTACCTCTTGTAATCTCCTATTTAAGGAGCTGATATTATTCAATAAACATATCGAAAATTTCAGTCAAGAAAAGAGCAAAGGAGAGTTGGTGATCTCTTGAACAAATCACCATTAAGGCGCCAAGATAGGTTCCTCAAGAAAAGGGAGGAACAAGGGAAAACAGGAGGTTTTCCCCATGGACCGACCCGTGACGAGATCCTATTCCCGGGCCCATAACACTGAGAGCAGCCACTTTGGGCAAAAAATGCCAAAGGTTAGGTCTGTATCTGGTCCATCCCTCCAAGACCCCAATAGCTAGGACCAACATTGGATCATGGCCTTTTTTATAAATGATTATCATCCTAAAAATGTTAGACAAAATCAAAAGCAAGTAATAGATAAATTCTCAGCTCCTGCAAGAAAAGAGATGTCAATTAATAAATAAACACAAAGTCCTCTTCATATATCTAGTTAGGGCACGAAAAATGATAAGCTGCATGTTTTCCAAACCACTAATGCCAAATCCAAATGTCAACAACTTCTTGAAGCTTGCCAACATCATTCACCTATAATGATTATTTAGTTGCAAATTGCGCAACAAAATTGATATATGAGATATTAACAGGGTCACAATTAGTTAGACTGGATGTTCAGAAAACTAGATCAGATATAGCCTAAAATTGGGAGCTGCTTCAGTTGTTCCAATTTGACCAGAAGTTCAGCCGAAGGCAACTAGAGACAGCAGTACTGATTAAACTATCACTTTCTTATAACCAGCATGTGCATAATTTTGGGATGTAAAAGCTTTTCTCATTCAACTGTCTGGCTTACTAGTCCTGTCTAGATTACTCTAATTTAAGCCCAACCCGTATGCCTCAAATGGACTGTTGCAGAGACACCGAAGTTTCAACTAAGCCCAGCCATTCATCCTGGTCCTGTTTCCAAATATCGGAAATATGGCACTTATAGAAGGAAAAATGATGTTGATAACAACAACATTCTTATTGAAGCTTCTACCAGAATGATATTTGACAAGGCAACGTACCCAGTTGCAGTTTGTTATATCATAGGATTATGCTCGAATCTGATAGTTGGGTCACTGTAAACCTCAATGTCTTCTTTTAACCAACTCTAACCGAAATATTTGCAATGAGAAGCCAATAACAGCTGAAATGCAGAGTGTATTCAGAGTTGTTGGAGCAAAAACATAAGGTTTAAAATTAATAGGAACTATTGTAACGATTACCTGCTTTCTGCGCCTCCAGTCTTCCACAACCTCCTTGGTTGCGGAAACACTGTTTGCCTTTTAGTATTAGCTCAAGTGGTTTGGGGTTGTCAGGATGGGTACCGTTACCGTATACCATCTTGGAGTAGCCTCAATGCCCTAACTGGGAGTATGCGACTGATCACCTCGAAAGAAGCTCGAATGCCTGAAGAGTAGAATCGAGCTTGTTGGGGCATAGTATCCCTCTCTTGAGTCCATCCGTGATCCGTCATCTTTCTCCGCTTAATAAACGAATGGGTGATTCATTCTTCTTCCGCTGCACCAAATAAGAGATCAGACTCCTCTATTGCTGGTTCCGTTCTCCAAGAGAAGAGCATTTTCTGTAGGCGTACAGCCAATGGTTTACAAAAAAAGAACTAATATGATTCAGTCATACGTGGAAGTGGGAACTGGGAAGAGCCGGAGAGGAGAAAAACAACAGGTCGGTATTCATACAACCTGCTCAATTTTCTCTTTTGGTTTTCATGGCTGCGTTAATTGTTATTCTGGCTACCTAAAGCCCAACTTTAGCCACGAATGGTCCATGACTAACTTGTCCCAACTCCAGCTGACTAACCAACCAATATTTTAGCTTTAGAATAACAAAATTTATAAAGCCCAACTCCAGCTGATGGCCCACTTTTACAGTTACCGGACCGCTGACACTGAAGCTGGGAACCCGGTATGGCCCGAGGCCCAAGCCCTAACGGAACTCTAGTTGACACTCGAACCCAGAAAGTCCAAAAAATGGTTGGACTTGGTCTTGGAGGCAGAGATGAGAACTGGCCGAACCCCTAAAGGAGCTACGTAGTACATATCTTCCCGTAAAGGATCAAGCTACTATAGTTTTCTTTTCTACGGAAATTTGAGAAAAGAGAGAGAAATTTTTGTCTGTAAGAGAGAGAGAGAGAGAAGAGGTGAGGTGCCACACCTTTGTCTTGTTGGGAGTGTGTTGGAAGCATTTTTGTTGGGAACAGATCCGGACCCTTCCTAAGAGCCTTGTGGAAAATCTTCACAAGCAAACCACATCAAGCTAATTGATGAGGGCAGATTTGGCCCTCTAGGGAAATTGCGACACGTGGCATCTCGTGACAACTAGGCAAACACCTAGGTAACAACTTACCAAGTTGGTGTCCCCCCCCGGGCACCGGTCTGGCTGGCCTAGCGCGACCTACACACGGCCTGGCGCGGCCCACGCGGCCTGCGCGCGACCTGCGTGCGACTTGCACACGGCCTGCGCGCAGCCCCTGCGTGCGACCTGCACGCGGCCTGCGCACGGCCCTTGCACGCGACCTGCACGCGGCCTGCGCGACCTGGCCGGACCAGCCTGCCACAGGCGCCGACCTAGCAACCTGGCCCGGACACAGGCGTCGACTTGGCAACCTGGCCCGGACACAGGCGCCGACTTGGCAACCTGGCCCGGACACAGGCGCCGACCTGACAACTTGGTCCGGACACAGGCGCCGACCTGACAACCTGGTCCGGACACAGGCGCCGACCTGGCAACCTGGCCCGGACACCGACCCGCCGACGGACACAGGCGCCGACCTGGCAACCTGGCCCAGACACCAACCCGCCGACGGACACAGGCGCCGACCTGGCAACCTGGCCCGGACACCGACCCGCCGACTAACAGAGGCGCCGACCTGGCCCGGACACCGACCCGCCGACTGACACAGACGCTAACCTGGCAACCTGGCCCGGACACCAACCCGCCGACTGACACAGGCATCGACTTGACAACCTAGCCCAAGCGCCGACCTGGCCGCCTGACACAAGCGCAGCCTGACAACCTCGAGGAGTTCATCACCGTACCCCAGTTCTGACGGGATATGACGTCTTACCGTTTGATGGCTTTTCACCCACCTAACCCGCGAGGGCACCACCATATAAGGCCTCCGACCCCCAAAGCCCAAAGAAAAGAGAGAAAAGGATGGTAACCCCCACTCTCTAGCTCTCTCATTTCTCTCCAAACCCTCTGTAATCAGAATGCTAACTTAGGCATCGGAGAGTCCCCGCCGGGAAAATACCCCCGGGTCCTCTGATTCAGTTCTCGCAGGTCCCTCAGCTCCCGCCGCCTACAAAGGAGAGAAAATCACCTCACACAGAGAGTAGTCGGGTTGCGCTGCACCAGGGAGTTCCACCATCCTCTGAGTTGCAGGCCGCCAAGGAGCAAGTCAAGTGACGAGTCCACCAGGCAGTTCGCCCCCAGGCAGTTCGCCACCAGGTAGTTCGCCACCAGGCAGTTCGCCACCAGGCAGTTCGCCACCAGGGAGTTTGCCACCAGGCAGTTCGCCACCAGGGAGTTTGCCACCAGGCAGTTCGCCACCAGGGAGTTTGCCACCTGGCAGTTCACCACCAGGCAGCTCGCCACTAGGCAGTTCGCCACCAGGTAGTTCGCCACCAGGCAGTTCGCCACCAGGCAGTTCGCCCCCAGGCAATTCGCCACCAGGGAGTTCGCCACCAGGCAGTTCGCCCCCAGGCAGTTCGCCACCAGGGAGTTCGCCACCAGGCAGTTCGCCACCAGGGAGTTCGCCACCAGGCAGTTCGCCCCCAAGCAGTTCGCCACCAAGGAGCACCACCAGGCAGTTCGCCACCAGGCAGTTCGCCACCAGGCAGTTCGCCCCTAGGCAGTTCACCACCAGGGAGTTTGCCACCAGGCAGTTCGCCACCAGGCAACTCGCCACCAGGCAGTTCACCCCCAAGCAGTTCGCCACCAGGGAGCACCACCAGGCAGTTCGCCCCCAGGCAGTTCGCCACCAAGGAGTTCGCCACTAGGCAGTTCGCCCCTAGGCAGTTCACCACCAGGGAGTTTGCCACCAGGCAGTTCGCCACTAGGCAGCTCGCCACCAGGCAGTTCGCCACCAGGGAGTTCGCCACCAGGCAGTTCGCCCCCAGGCAGTTCGCCCCCAGGTAGTTCGCCCCCAGGCAATTTGCCCCCAGGGAGTTCGCCACCAGGCAGTTCGCCCCCAGGGAGTTCGCCACCAGGCAGTTTGCCCCCAGGCAGTTCGCCACTAGGAAGTTCGCCACCCCGCTGTTCGTCACCAAGTAGCTCTCCACCAGGGAGCTCGCCACCGGGCAGTTCGCCACCAAGCAGTTCGTCACCAAGCAATTCTCCCCCAGGGAGTTCGTCAACAAGTAGCTCATCACCAAGGCACGTCACCACCGGGTCAAACAACGAGGTACTTAGTCAAAAAAAATTATACATCACAAAAAATGGTACGTGACCAAAAACGATTACATCACTAATGTTATGACTTATGAGCAGATCCAACAGAATTTGAGCTGGTGAAATTATTTGAACTGAGATGACTAGCCAAAATTATATATTTAGCCCTAATTTATTATTATATTTTCATCCCAAAATTTTGGACACACATAACAATCCATTTGCAAACGGCCCATTATGTAGCTCAATCGCCTAGCCCAGAAAAGGCAAGGTAGGTGTGAAAAAAAAAGGTGAATTCAAATTGGTCCACACAAGGTGGTAGAATCGACCAAAAAAAAAAAAGTGGTAGAATCATTTATGAACAGTCAAGTCATTTGGGAGTGTCAAGGATTTCTTTTCATTTTTCTAGTCTTTTTTTTTTTAGGAAAAAAACCCTTTTTTTCCTTCCCATCTAAGTAACTATTTATTCAAGACTTTTGTCTTCTACGAAATGAAGAAAGCATTAATTCAAGCCATATGAATTAAGTTGCTCCTATCTTTTGATGTAAAACAGATGAGATGATATTCCCATTCTCATTCAATGTCCATGATTTGCTATAAAACGTAGAGCACAAGTCCTGTGCCTTTTAAAACCATTATCAAACATAGATATAGAGTAGGGGTCAAGGTATACTAATAATTATACAACGGAAAAAGACCTTCGTCTTCCTTTCCCATTCAACTGCTTAAAGAGTCCTCTTCTTATATCTTATTCCTCTCTCTGCTTAACAAAAAAACAAAGCAATAGTAGCCTATCCACCACCTTAAATATTCCAGATTCCAGTCTGATAATATTAGCTGCCCATTTCTTCTATTTTAAGTCTTCCTCATACACTGTTTAACGCCTCGTATATAAAGATGTGTTTGGTTCGAAGGAAAAAATAGGAAAAAGTAGGAAAACTTTTACAAATTTTGTATAAATAATCTTTTCCCTTCTTTCTCTACCTGTTCCTTCAAACCAAACATAAGCTAAATGTCCATAATTTAATGATAAATGGTGCTAAACAGAAACAAATCACAAAACGCCGACTCCATGTATATGGGACAAGGTTTAGATGACGATAACGATTATGGTTAAAATCAGTAAATGCTATTATACACAAATTTAAGTTAAGGTTTTTAGACATGTATTATTTGGAAAGAAAAAAATGTGTGATATTTTCATTGAGAAAAGTTTAACGTGCTTTTGTTTTTTTTTTTTTGGGTAAAGGCTTAACATGCTAATATTTAGAAATCTCTTATTACATATTAATTACAT
Organism: Nelumbo nucifera; assembly: GCF_055504915.1. Taxonomy (NCBI): domain Eukaryota; kingdom Viridiplantae; phylum Streptophyta; class Magnoliopsida; order Proteales; family Nelumbonaceae; genus Nelumbo; species Nelumbo nucifera. The sequence continues at coordinate 9,379,110 of NC_142651.1, read as the reverse complement.
GTACCTAAACATTCATTTTTTAAAATAAAACTTCCATATATGTATGATTCAATATTCGGCAAAAATAACATATTTTTTTTGTTTTTGAAAGAAAAAAAAAACGTATACCATGTTTCCAAAAATAAAATACATGTTTAACATGAAAGCAACATACATGGGCATCTATAATGAGAAATTTGAATTGGATTTGTCTCATAAAGTAGATTCAGATCATAAGATTGGTAGTTAGGTTATTAGTTGGCAAATTCATGTATGACGACTCATTACATGTGAAATAATATGATATTTATTTTTTTTGGAGAAATCATTTTATATATTAAAATGATTAAGTTCAGTTGGCAACTTCGAAACTTAAGTTGAAATAAGTTAAGTTCTCAACAATTTATTTGATGACTAATTAAATTCCCCATATAAATGTTGAATTTGCAAACGCTATGTATTTTCCAAGATCAATAAATTCATCGGTAGAGAGCGAAGCAAATAAAAGAATTTGGAAGAAACTCATCCAAATTCACTGGTATTATTATTCGTCAAAATTCACCGGGCGGCATAGATTTATCCTGAAACGTTTCAATTAAATCCTTTTTTGACTATTCAAATTAATTAGTCTTTTTTTTTTTGCTAATTAAGGAATTATTTGGTAAGTCTTTTTTGGAAAAATCTTCTACTAATGAATTGACATATTGAGATTTTGCATGAAGATCTGAAGCTAGTTTGGCTACTGCACGTCTTTCCGTTCATCTTTTTGTGCCTTTTAGTGCAAGAATAAAGCAAGAAAGATATGAAAAGCTCTATTTGGATCTTCCCGAAATCAATCCTTTAGAAAATTAATTGTATCATAAATCTTTTAAATAAATAAAAAAATAGTTTGGAAATTAAAAAAAAAAACAGTTGAATGAAATTAACTAACATACCTCTAACAAAGAGGGTTTTTTTTTTTTGTGCAAAATAAGACCCCATTTGAATTGTAGGAATAGGGGTTTGGATTTGAAACTGGAATGGGCTATTTCGATTCCAATTGTTTGGTTGGACGGATCCGAAATCCCATTTCTATTCCTGGTAGAATGGCATTCCTCTATTTGAGGGAATGACAATCCCTTGGGAATGAAATCCTATTACTATTGATTCCAATTGTCATTCCCATTCTAGTGTAAACCAAACCGACTATAGAAATAGACCATTTTGATTCCCGAGGCTCAGTTTGGAAAGAGTACAAATATAAATATATACAATACAAATACATATAATATGAAACAAAATACAAGGTTTTGTACTATATACATTTGTATTTGTACTCCTTCCAAACTGAGCCTAAAGGATTTGAATTTTGATTTCAATTCCAATTCCGACCGTAAAAGTTAGTGAAATTTTATCAGAAATGAAAATTTAAGGAACTAATTGTCACTTGTCTTTATAATTTACCTTTTTTTATGGGAAAATTTCTTATAGATACCTGTAATGCAGAGTGCCAATTTAGTATCCATACTTTAAATCTAAACAATCTAGTATTTGCGACAATTTAGTATCCGGCGTCAAATTTCTATCAGTTAAAAGATAAAATGTCCTAAATACCCCCAGCTATTTCAGTCACTGATTAAAATTACGAAAATAACCCATCATCTATTTTGACCGATGCAAGTGGGAACCACTCTTCATACTTGCATTTAGAGAGAATCCGAAAACCAGTTCCTCACGCCGGTGGAGTCAAGAAAAGTTGATTTCAACGATTGTACACGACGCCGGAAAAGTTGAAGTTGAAGTCGAAGAATCCAGTTCCGTTGCCGGAGGATGACTCTTGTTGCCCATCGCTGGAACATTATTGCGCCCACTGTTTACTCAGCCGTTGCTAGAGAAGACGCAGATGAGTTGAGTCGTAGAAGGCAGGGGATTCAGAGGCGACAATGCATCTCACGCCACAGGAATAAAGCAAAGGATCGGAGCCAAAGTTCATCGCAGCAGAGAGGTTCGCCGGCCGGTCGTCGCTTGTCTGAATAACGAAGTAAGTTCCGGTCCTTCTCCCAATATTTCCCCTTCGACGAGGGTGGGAGCTCTTTCTAAGGAGGTAAGTTCTGGTCCTCCTCTCTTTTAGGTTTGTTCCTTAATTTGCTATCCAAGGCCAAGTTGTGACTTCCTGCTAAACTTTGTTGGAAGTTGCCGAGTTGGATGTGCTTGTTGTGCTATTGGCAAAGACGCCGATGGTCGAGCAGAGAGTTATGGCTGTCGTTGCTAGTAATGTAGACGCCATTATGCTGTTTCTTAAAGTTTGAACCCCCAACATGCCGTTGGTTTGTGGATTCTAATTAAGAAAATTGCAGATTGGTATACTTGCTGTGTTTGCATCTCACGCCCTGATTCGCCGTTTCTTCCTTGCGAACGAATAGACACGACAGCGGCGTTTCATCACCGCTGCAACCTGCAACTCGTCACAGCAGTGGCATGGAGGTGATAATGGCAGTGATCGACGGCAGTTGTGTAAAACCGAGAAAAGAGAGAGAGACCGACACTGAGACTGGCTGCGCTCCACCAACTGGGTTCATGCCTGCACCGTGATCTTCACTCACTCGCACAACGCCATTGCACGCTCATGCTACTTCATCTAGGAAACTCACCAGCCCTCGTGGTGTCGTCGGCTGACAGAGCTCGAGAAATCATGCAAATACATGACCTCATCTGATGAGGGCAGATTTGGCCCTCCAGTGAAATTGCGACACGTGGCACCTCGTGACAACTAGGCAAGCACCCAGGCAACAACTTACCAAGTTGGTGTCCCCCCGGCACCGGTCTAGCTGGCCTGGCGCGACTTGCACGCGGCCTACGGGCGGCTTGCACGCGGCCTACACGCGGCCCGGGCGGCCTGCACGAGACCTGGCGCGGCCTGCGCGACCTAGCCGGATCAGCCTGCCACAGGCGCCGACCTGGCAACCTGGCCCGGACAAAGGCACCGACCTGGAAATCTCGCCCGAACATAGGCGCCGACATGACAACCCGGCCGGGACATAGGCGCCGGACTGGCAACCTGGCCCGGACACCGACCCGCCGACTGACACAAGCGCCGACCTAACAACCTGGCCCGGACACAGGCGCCGACCTGGCAACTTGGCCCGGACACCGACCCGTCGACAAACACAGGCGCCGGCCTTGCAACCTGGCCCAGACACCGACCCGCCGACTAACACAGGCGCTGACCTGACAACCTGGCCCAGGTGCCGACCTGGCCGCCTGGCACAAGCGCCAGCCTGACAACCTCGAGGAGTTCATCACCGTACCCCGGTTCTGACGGGATATGACGTCTTACTGTTTGATGGCTTTTCACCCACCTAACCCGCGAGGGCACCACTATATAAGGACTCTGACCCCAAAGCCAAAGGGGAGGAAAAAGGATGGTAACCCCCGCTCTCTAGCTCTCTCATTTCTCTCCAAGCCCTCTGTAATCAGAATGCTAACTTAGGCATCAGAGAGTCCCCGCTGGGAAAATACCCCCAGGTCCTCTGATTCTGTTCTCGCAGGCCCCTCAGCTCCCGCCGCCTACAAAGGAGAGAAAATCACCTCACGCAGAGGGTAGTCGGGTTGCGCTGCACCAGGGAGCTCCACCATCCTCTGAGTTGCAGACCGCCTAGGAGCAAGTCAAGTGACGAGTTCGCCATCAAGCAGTTCGCCATCAGGCAGTTCTCCATCAGGCAGTTCGCCACCAGGGAGTTCACCACCAGGCAGTTCACCACCAGGCAGCTCACCACCAGGCAGTTCGCCACCAGGCAGTTCGTCACCAGGTAGCTCGCCACCAGGCAGTTCGCCACCAGGCAGTTCGCCACCAGGGAGTTCGCCACCAAGGAGTTCGCCACCAAGCAGTTCGCCCCCAGGCAATTCGCCACCAGGGAGCACCACCAGGCAGTTCTCCATCAGGAAGTTCGCCACTAGGGAGTTCGCCACCAAGCAGCTCGCCACCAGGCAGTTCGCCACTAGGCAGTTCGCCACTAGGCAGCTCGCCACCAGGCAGTTCGCCATCAGGCAGTTCGCCACCAGGGAGTTCACCACCAGGCAGTTCGCCACCAGGCAGTTTTCCACCAGGCAGTTCGCCACCAGGCAGTTCACCCCCTGGCAATTCGCCACCAGGGAGTTCGCCACCAGGCAGTTCGCCCCCAGGCAGTTCGCCACCAGGGAGTTCGCCACCAGGCAGTTCGCCCCCAGGCAGTTCGCCACCAGGGAGCACCACCTGGCAGTTCGCCACCAGGCAGTTTGCCACTCGGCAGTTCGTCACCAAGTAGCTCTCCACCAGGGAGCTCGCCACTAGGTAGTTCGCCACCAAGCAGTTCTCCCCTAGGGAGTTCGCCACCAAGTAGCTCATCACCAAGGCACGTCAGCACCGGGTCAAACAATGAGGCACTTAGCCAAAAAATTTATACATCACAAAAAATGGTACATGACCAAAAACGGTTACATCAATTGGCGCCGTCTATGGGAACACGCTACGAAAAGCTAAGTTCTCATCCTACAAAAGCTAAGTTCTCATCTTACCAAAGCTAAGTCCTCACTTTTTTGAAGCTATCACTTTATAGTTTACATTTTTTATGAACTCAAAAACTATGCAGGGAGCTAACAGACTAAGTAGCTCTACCAACCTTACTTTCAATTTAGATAATGCCTCATCAGTCCTCTCCGCAAGGTTCCCCCTACAAAGATGAGCTCTTTGTGGCTTCCGTGGGAGTTGACGGCCAACAGACTACATAGGTGCCCTTACCGGTTGAGCCTTCCAAGGCTCCCGTGTGAGCTGGCGACCTAAAGTTAGTAGTGCTGCCCCCGAAGGTCGAGCTCCTAGTAGCTTCTTGTAAGAGTGGGTGACCGGCATTACAAAGCTGATGCAACACAATCATAGCTCAACACCTCACAGGCAAAGCCTACGGGCCACATTACTGCTTAAGACCCGGTCGCCTCTCCGGCACAGGAAAGTCAAAAAAGAGTAGACTACGAGTCACTCCCAAAGCCTACGGGCCACATTACTACTTAAGGCCCGGTCGCCTCTCCAGCACGAGCAAAAGTCAAAGAAGAGTAGACTATGAGTCACTCCCAAAGCCTATGGGCCACACTATTGCTAAATATCCAGTCGCTTCCTCAATAGGAACAAAATCAGCAAAAGTGAACTATAAGTTGCTCCAGAGCCTAAGGGCTACACTACTGAACTGGCGGAGACCCCCTCGTCTTACAGGCAGCTCGCTACATACAGGCAACTCCCAAAGCCTAAGGAATTGGATCAAAACTTACTAGCTCGTCGACTTATGGGCCAAAAGAAATCTACTCCCTTCGCTGAGTTACTCTCAGCTCGGGAGTGGGGGGCAATTGATGAGGGCAGATTTGGCCCTCTAGTGAAATTGCGACACGTGGCCCCTCGTGACAACTAGGCAAGCACCCAGGCAACAACTTACCGAATTGGTGTCCCCCCCGGGCACTAGTCTAGCTGGTTTGGCGCGACCTGCACGCGGCCTGGCGCGACCTGGCGCGGCCTGCGGGCGACCTGGCGCGGCCTGCGCGGCCTACGCGCAGCCTGCATGACCTAGCCGGATCAACCTGCCACAGGCGCCGACCTAGCAACCTGGCCCGGACACAGGCGCCAACCTGGCAATCTGGCCCGGACATAGGCGCCGACCTGACAACCTGGCACGAACACAGGCGCCGGCCTGGCAACCTGGCCCGGACACCGACCCGCCGACTGACACAGGCGCCGACCTGACAACCTGGCCCGGACACAGGCGCCGACCTGGCAACCTGGCCCGGACACGACCCGCCAACCTGACAACCTGGCCCAGGCGCCGACCTGGCCGCCTGGCACAAGCGCCAGCCTGACGGGATATGACGTCTTACCGTTTGATGGCTTTTCACCCACCTAACCCGCGAGAGCACCACTATATAAGGACTCCGACCCCCAAAGCCAAAGGGGAGGAAAAAGGATGGTAACCCCCGCTCTCAAGCTCTCTCATTTCTCTCCAAGCCCTCTGTAACCAGAATGCTAACTTAGGCATCGGAGAGTCCCCGCCGGGTCCTCTGATTCAGTTCTCGCAGGTCCCTCAGCTCCCGCCATCTACAAAGGAGAGAAAATCACCTCACGCGGAGGGTAGTCGGGTTGCGCTGCACCAGGGAGCTCCACCATCCTCTGAGTTGCAGACCGCCTAGGAGCAAGTCAAGTGACGAGTTCGCCATCAGGCAGTTCGCCACCAGGGAGTTCACCACCAGGCAGTTCACCACCAGGCAACTCGCCACCAGGCAGTTCGCCACTAGGCAGCTCGCCCCCAGGCAGTTCACCACCAGGGAATTCGCCACCAGGCAGTTCGCCTCCAAGCAGTTCGTCACCAGGGAGCACCACCAGGCAGTTCTCCATCAGGCAGTTCGCCACCAGGGAGTTCGCCACCAGGCAGTTCCCCCCAAGCAGTTCGCCACCAGGCAGCTCGCCACCAGGCAGTTCGCCATCAGGCAGTTCGCCACCAGGGAGTTCGCCACCAGGCAGTTCGCCCCCATGCAGTTCGACACCAGGGAGTTCACCACCAGGCAGTTCGCCCCCATGCAGTTCGCCACCAGGGAGTTCGCCACCAAGCAGTTCACCCCAGGCAGTTCGCCACCAGGGAGTTCGTCACCAGGCAGTTCGCCCCCAGGCAGTTCGCCACCCGGCAGTTCGTCACCAAGTAGCTCTCCACCAGGGAGCTCGCCACTGGGTAGTTCGCCACCAAGCAGTTCGTCACCAAGCAATTCTCCCCCAGGGAGTTCGCCACCAAGTAGCTCATCACCAAGGCACGTCACCACCGGGTCAAACAACGAGGTACTTAGCCAAAAAATTTATACATCACAAAAAATGGTACGTGACCAAAAACGGTTACATCATCATCTTCTCCAGCAGACCCCAAACGAGCAATGCTAGGCACCTTCTGTACAATTACAAGGATGTGGCAACTGCACCTTACGGTGAGTACTGGCGCCAAGTTCGTAGAATCTGCGTTCTCCAGCTTCTTAGTGTGAAGAAGTTGCAATCATTTCGATTGGTGAGAGAGGAAGAAACAACACTTTTAATGAAAAACATCCAACACTCCTGTTCTTCCTCAACTTCTGAGTCCGCTGAAAAATTTCTGAAGCCCAAAAACGATTCCCTTCCTTTGATCCTTATGGTATTTATATACATATGGTGGAGGAGTTCTTTGCTCCCCACGACTTTCTAAAACAAAGTTCCTAATCCAAAAAGGAAAGAGACTTTCTATACAGATCAGTACAGGTACAGATTCGGATAAAGACTTTCAAGCTGGGACTCTCGCAAGTCTTCTTATCTTCGTCCAATACTCCCCCTCAAGGGGGTGCATGAGGATTGCGAATGCCCAACTTGGGAAGGAAGGAATCAAACTGTTATTGTCCGAGGGCCTTGATGAAAATGTCGGCCAGTTGTTCACTGGTACGGACATAGGCAGGTGCAATAGTGCCACCTTGGAGCTCATTGTGAATGAAATGACAATCAACTTCAATATGTTTGGTCCGCTCATGGAAAACAGGGTTCGTGACAATGTGCAGAGCAGCCTGATTGTCACAAAACAGGCGTATAGGTTGAGGATGAGAGATACCCAAAGATGATAGCAGACATTTTAGCCACTTCAACTCACAACTGGCAGTAGCCTTTGACCGGTATTCATCCTCGGCAGAGGAACGGGAGACAGTATGTTGTTTCTTGGTTTTCCAGGAGATGGGGGAATGTTCAAATATGATAAAATGCCCAGTAAGAGAGCGACAAGTGAGAGGTGTTGTCAGTTGTTTATGTTATTCAGGTTTAGTACCATAAGGGTACTATTGTAATTTCTCCTCTGTTTATATTGTTCAACTGTACTAGTATAAATAATAAAATCATTCTTTTGCCCCCTAAGTTCTGGAGGGCTTTCAGCCACTCGACTCACCTCTCTTCTCTCTTCTCCTCTCCTCTCTTTACTTGCTCTTGCTCAACATGGTATAAGAGCAGGTCGTCCAGGCCTGAAGGGTGGTGTCAAGCTAACTACTATTACATCCAGTGCTGTCTCCAATCGAACTCCTGATCTGGTGAAGTCAGTTCAACCCAGAAGTTACAGAGTCTTTTCGTCTTCCAGCCCAGAAATTGCTCCTCTTGTCTGCTCGACTATAGAGAGACTATTGTTTGCAGTTCGTAAAGGGTGTTCTGTCTTTAGAAATTGCTCATCTTCTGTTTGGCTGCCTATTGTTTGAGGATTCATAGAAGGAACTCTGGTTTACAGTCAAGGAGTTCTGGTTTACCATAAGGGAGACTATCATCTGAAACTTAAAGAGGTACTATCATCCTTGTCTGTTCGGATGCCTATTGTTTGCTGAACTGTTTGATGACTGTTCGGCTACCCTACTGTTGTCTGTTCGACTGATGAACTGTTCGGCTGCCCTACTGTTAAGCGCCACACAACAAAATGGTGTGGCCGAATGGAAGAACCGACATCTCCTTGAAGTGGCTCGAGGTTTACTACTTCATATGAATGTTCCCAAACGGTTTTGGCTTGAAGCTATTCTTTGTTCCACTTACCTTATAAACCGTATGCCCTCTCGTCAGTTAGAGTACAAAGCCCCACATCAACTTCTCTTTCCTAAGGCTCCCCTTCTTTCTATTCCTCCTCGTGTCTTTGGTTGTCGGTGTTTTGTCCAAAATCTATCTCCCACCCGTGGGAAATTGGATTCTCGTGCTATCCCTTGCATATTTCTTGGTTACTCCTTCACTCAAAAGGGATACCATTGTTTTGATCCTGTTTCTCGTAAATTCTATGTCTCCATGGATGTTTCTTTCTTTGAAGATGAGTCTTTCTATCCTGTTTCTCCTCAGGGGGAGTGTAGGCATGAGGAGAAACTGGTTCAGCTTCCCACTCTCCCTGACCCTCCACCTTTTCGTGTTTTTTCTCGTCATCGCAAAGGCCAACCAAATTCAAGAGCTGTAGAGAATCCGGAAGATGTACCTCCAGACTCCTCGGGGGAGGATCATACTCACTCAGGTATTTTGGCTCCCAATGATGTCCTTGAATCTATTGAAAATGATTCCTCTACTGTTAATGATCTTGACCGTCCTATTGCTCATAGGAAGGGTGTTAGATTGTGCACCACTAAACATCCCATTTCCAACTTTCTCTCCTATGAGAACATTTCATCCTCATTCCGTGCCTTCCTTACCTCTATTGATAGTGTCCCTATCCCTAAGAATGTGGTAGAAGCTCTTTCAGTTCCTGAATGGACAAATGCCATGAGGGAAGAAATTAATGCCCTTCACAAAAATGGCACATGGGAACTTGTTGATCTTCCTAAGGAAAAGGTTCCAGTTGGATGTAAATGGGTGTTCACAGTCAAGCATAAGGCTGATGGAACAGTGGAAAGGTATAAAGCTCGCTTAGTGTCAAAGGGATTTACTCAAGTGTATGGAGTTGATTATGCAAAAACTTTTGCCCCCGATGCCAAGATGAATTCCATTAGAGTCCTTTTCTCTCTTGCAGCAAATCTGGATTGGGTTTTACACCAACTGGACATCAAGAATGCATTCTTGAATGGTGGTGACCTTGAAGAGGAAGTGTACATGATTCAACCTCCTGGTTTTTTAGCCCAAGGCAATGAACAGAAAGTGTACAAGTTGAAGAAGTCCTTATACGGGCTGAAACAATCACCAAGAGCTTGGTTCAGCAGATTCCATGTGGCAGTTCAACAGAAGGGATACAGGCAATGTCTATCAGATCACACACTGTTTGTGAAAAAAGGAGAAGGTAAAATTGCTGCTCTAATTGTGTATGTGGATGACATAATTGTTACTGGTGATTGGGAGGATGAAATTTAGAAATTGAAACTTTTTCTTGCCACTCAGTTTGAAGTGAAGGATCTAGGACCTGTCAGATACTTCCTTGGAATTGAAGTTGCCCGATCAAAGAAGAGTATCTTCATTTCTCAAAGGAAATATGTCCTAGATTTACTTCAGGACACTGGAAAGATGGGGGTGAAGCCAGTTGACTCTCCCATTGACCCCAACCATAAATTAGGTGACAACTGTGGTGAATCGCTCAAGGATGTGAAACAGTCTCAGAGGCTTGTAGGGAGATTGTTATACCTTTCTATGACTCGCCCAGACATTGCATATGTTGTTGGTGTCTTCAGTCAGTTCATGCGTGCTCCTAGGTCTTCTCACCTTGAAGCAACAGAGAGAATCCTCCGATATCTAAAGAAGTATCCGGGTACTGGTTTGTTGTTTCAAAAACACGGATATTTGAAAGTTGAAGTTTATACAGATGCAGATTGGGCTGGATCCCAAAGTGACAGAAAATCTACCAGTGGCTACTGCACCTTTATAGGAGGGAACTTTGTTACATGGAGGAGTAAAAAGCAAAATGTGGTAGCTAGATCAAGTGCTGAAGCTGAATATCGTGCTATGGCCCACGGGGTTGCTGAATGCATGTGGATAAAGAATTTGTTGGGGGAGTTGGGTTTCCCAGTGACCAAACCTATAACTCTATTTTGTGATAACAAAGCAGCTATAAGCATTGCTGCCAATCCGGTGCTACATGATAGAACAAAGCACATCGAAGTTGACAAGCATTTTATCAGAGAGAAAGTTATCACAGGCGGTGTGTACCCCCTATGTCACTTTTGAGAACCAGCTTGCAGACATCTTTACAAAGGGTTTAAACCTTTCTAAACATCATGATCTTTGTGACAAGTTGGGCATGATTGATATCTATGCTCCAACTTGAGGGGGAGTGTTGTCAGTTGTTTATGTATTCAGGTTTAGTACCATAAGGGTACTGTTGTAATTTCTCCTTTGTTTATATTGTTCGACTGTACTAGTATAAATAATAAAATCATTCTTTCGCCCCCTAAGTTCTGGAGGGCTTTCAGTCACTCGACTCACCTCTCTTCTCTCTTCTCCTCTCCTCTTTTCACTTGCTCTTGCTCAACAAGAGGAAAACTCGCCCAGTCGGAATCACAGTAGGCATATAAGTGCAGATCACTATCAGAGCGCAAAAATATTCCTTGACCAGGACGTCCCTTTAGATAATGAACCACACGTAAGGCCGCATCCCAATGATCAATTTGAGGACTCTACATAAATTGAGCTAGGACATGGACGCAATAACTGAGCTCCGGCTATGTAATGGTTAAATTAATCAAATGGCCCACAAGACGTTGATACCGTTCCGAGTCATCCAGGAGCTTGCCGTCGGCAAGGGCAAGTTTATGATTCTGAGTAATAGAAAAGTGAGTAGGTTTGGACCCTAACAAGCCAGTTTCGGCAATAATGTCAAGGGCATACTTTCTTTGGCAAAGGAATATCCCCGATGATCCGCGAGTTACTTCGATGCCCAAAAAGTATTTAAGAGCACCCAAGTCCTTCATGTGAAAGCACCAGTTCATATATTGCTTAAATTTGTGGATGAATGCCGGGTCATTCCCACCAATGATTAAGTCATCAACATAAACCAGGATGTGCAAGACAAGCCCATTCTTGCGATATGTAAATAAGGAATAATCGGAACAGGACTGTTCAAACCCAAATATTTTCAAGGCAGCACCTAACTTAGAGAACCAGTTCCGGGGGGCTTGCCGTAAACCATACAAATATTTCCGAAGTTTGCATACCTTTCCAGTCCCAGATGCTTAAAAACCTGGAGGAGGTTTCATATAGACCTCCTCATGGAGATCACCATGCAGAAAAGCATTGTGGACATCCATCTGATGCAATTCTCAATGTTGGACCGCAGCAACTGCTAGGAAGGTTCGAACTGTGACCATTTTACCACAAGGGCAAAAGTCTCGTTGTAATCAAGACCTTCAACTTGAGTGTTGCCTAGGACTACCAACCGTTATGGGATAAGGAGTACCTGAGGACTGGGATGATGCGGGAGAAACAGTGGAGGGGTCTAAACGATGAGCAGAGTGTGTGACAAAGTCTTGTAAATAGCTGGGGGGCCGCTTTTCTCGATGTCCGTGGCCTAATAACTCCGTGGTGGGCTGAGGAGCAGCTGGAGTTTCATTATCTCTGTAATCTGTATGGCTCCCTGTCTCATCAAGGGAACCTGCCTCCTCATCATTACCCGTGTTCAGATGTCCTTCTTCGTTGATCGTGTCGCTCCCCCTGACTTCTATATGAGTTGATTCAGATACCATGTCAGGAGGAGTGGCCCAAGGCAACCCAATATTTTCTTTGACTATGGAAGGATTGGTTACAGATGGTTGATGTTTTGGAGTGGCAAAGGGAAACTCGGCCTCACTAAACACCACGTCTCGTGAGATGAAGTAATCAACAAACTCAAGGTCGTACAATTTCCACCCCTTTTTTCCCAAAAGGGTACCCAACAAAGACACATTTCCTACTCCTAGCGGCAAACTTGTCACAGTCCCTAGTATGCGAGAAACATAAGCAACCAAAAACTCTGAGATGTTTATAAGGACTTTGTCCAAATAGCATCTCGTAAGGTGTTTTACCACCAAGAAGGGTCGAAGGTGTCTGGTTAATCAAGTATCATGCGGTCAAAACACACTCACCCTAGAAATCGATCAGAAGATGTGCTTGAAACCTGAGTGCTCTGGCTACATTCAAAATATGACGATGCTTTCTCTCCACACGACCATTTTGTTGTAGTGTCCCAACGCAGGAAGTTTGAAATAAAATTCCTTGCTCGTCAAAATATGGCTTCAAGGATTTAAACTCTGTTCCATTATCACTTCTTACCACCTTAACCTTCTTATTAAATTGTCGTTCAATCATGACACAGAAATTTTTGAGTGTTCTACCAACTTCACTTTTTTCAGCCAACAAATAAATGCAAACCGCTCGAGAATAATCATCAACAATTGTAAAAAAAATATACAGCACTACAAGATGTAGGTACTCTATAAGCACCCCATAAGTCACAATGAATAAATGCAAAACAATCAGTTACTTTATTGCCGCTTTTAATAAAAACATCTCTAGTTTGCTTTGCCTTCAAACAAACATCACAAGTTTTGTTCTTACTATTACTGGTATTAAGAAGCAAACTAACCGTTTGATAAAAAGAGTGTCCCAATCTCCGATGCCACAAATCACATGATCCAATTCCATCTGTCTTGTAAGCACGAATCGGCACCACACCCTTGAAGACGTAGACCCCATCAAGTTGTTCACTTACACCATTCAGAGTCCTCGAGATACGGTCCTATATCACACACAACTTATTAATAAACGTCACATTACAATCTATGTCACGAAGTAACCAGCCTATTGACAATAAATTACAATTGAGTTTTGGGACATATAATACGTGCAACAATTTAAAATTATTTCCAAGTTCAACAGTGCCTTCTTTCACGGCCTCGGTGTGCGCACCGTTGGGTAAGCTAACAGGACAAGGTACAACATCATAGGTGTCAACGAGCACATTCAAATTCCCTGCCATGTGATGTGACGCCCTAGAGTCAACAATCCATTCAGTGGAGTAATTCTTACCAGAGAGTTTTTCATTAGTCCTGGTTTTGTAAGCATTAAGCATGTTTACAAGAGTTTTTCATTGCTCGTCATTAAGCCCGTTAGTTTGGCCCTATCTTCGTCAGTCACAACTGCATTAGCAGCCCCCTCACGCCCTGCTGATGACTGAGTAGTATGAGCCTTTGTCGTACCTTGGCCACGTCCGTCAGAGGGTCCAATAGACTTATTCGAGCTCTTACCGTTCCTGTCATTGTTGGCAGCCATGGTGACCGATCAGTAAGATTCGTCCGAGCTGATTAAAGCACGTCGAGTTTGATTCTAAGAGGAAGATGGACGAGGCTCACGAAGAAATCAGAACAAGCGAGCCCGCCGATTCTGAGTCAAACCCGAGCTCTTGCCTGGTTTCCTCCGATCCCGCAACGCCGAGCGAGAACCAGGCGAAGCGGAAGGACCGAGAAAAGAAGGGTAAAGTGCGTTACGCCGGAAGGAAAGCCGTCATCATCCGATCCTTCGACGAGGGCACCCGAGATCGTCCCTACGGTCATTGCTTGGTCGCTGGGATCGCCAAGTACCCGAAATTTTTCACCATCGGACTGGTGGGGAAAATCAATCACGATTCTGAGCCTGGATTTCTTCCAATGGGTTCTGTCGATAGCCTTCCTTTCCAGTCTGTTGAAAACTGCAATAATGGGGTCGGCTTCTACAACTTGCAGGGCTAATTTAGAGAGGCGGATTGGTTTGCAGCTGGATCAAGCTATCCTTGAAGACATCCTAATACCTGCAAACTCACACGGAAACAACTACCATCCACTGTATGATATCAACAGATCTGTATAAACCATCATTCATGATCCGGGCATGATCTGGGAGTAGCTCTACTAGAACGATGAACTTCGATGGCATCAAGGATTCTGAACGCTACCGACTGTGTAAAACCATCGATTGTCAAAAGCTATCTCAGGAAGCCTGCAGCCATGCAACTCAGAATGAAAGACTGCCGATGCAAATGGCCGTCTAGATGCTGTGCTTCGAGCATATCAGACTTCGAAATGCAATGAATGGGGGCCACAATCATTTCTTCTTCGGTTCAGTCAACGGCTAATTCCCCCAACGCTCAAGCAGTGGTGCTGGCAGCGGGACGATCTCCCCAAGAGATAACTACGCCTCTGTGAGAAGAGAGAACAGGGAGTTGAGGCTTAGAGTAGCTCGAATGAGAATGAGGCTGACCGACCTGGAGAGAGATCATGTCTCCATGAAACAAAACCTTGCTCTGATACCATGAAAAATTTCGGAAGCCCCAAAACGATCCCGTTCCATTGATCCTTATGGTATTTATATACATACGGTGGAGGAGTTCCTTGCTCCCCAGGACTTTTTAAAACAAAGTTCCTAATCCAGAAAGGAAAGAGACTTTCTATACAGATCAGTACAGGTACAGATTCGGATAAAGACTTTCAAGCCGGGACTCTCACGAGTCTTCTTATCTTCGTCCAATATCTGCTCTTGTCAACCTAAGCAACGCATTGGTTTCTGTCACCAACGATGTAATCTGTAGGGTTGCTTTGGGGAGAAAATACAGTGGCATGGAACGGGAGAAGTTTAAGCAGATGTTGAGAGAACTCCAGGATCTATGGGAGATGTCAGCGTGGGGGACTTCATTCCGTGGCTTGGTTGGGTGGATTATGTTAGAGGAATGAAGAGCAGAATGAAGAACTTCAGTGTCTGTCTCTCTATTTTCTCGGTTTTACACAACTGCCGTCGATCACCGCCATGCCGCTGCTGTGACGAGTTGAAAGTTGCAGCGGTGATGAAACGCCGCCGTCGCGTTTATTCGTTCGTAGGGAAGAAACGGCAAATCAGGGAGATTTTCGTAATTTTAATCGGTAAACGAAATCCAAATAATTTGAGGTATTTAGGTGACGAAAATTTAACGCCGGATGCTAAATTATCCCAAATTGGAAGTTTAATTACTATTGTCGCGATTTAATATACGAATATTAAATTGGCACTCGACCTAATCGAAAATTTTCTCTTTTTTTTTCTATTTATTGTATGATTAGTGGTATGACCCTCCCCCGAATCAGAAAGGCGGGAAAAGAATTAGTACCTCTGGTTTTTATTTTCTTTATTTTTAATCCAATTTGTGGAGGTACCTCTGCCTCTGGTTTATATGGAGGATTTGTTATACTGTGGTCCCGGCATCATGTGGATAATTAGTCCGTCATCAACGGTGAGCCACACATATTACACTACCTACCATGTGTTTTTCATTCATGGCCCATCGAATTCTTTGGTTTCTTTTTTATTTTTTATTAAGCTTTTCCAAACATGTGGGAGTACGGGGACAGCTGACATGGCAAAGAATTCATTAGCCACTCAACTACTGACACGTAAGAAAGTGCCTTCATAGCGGTTTAACGCTTTACGCTCTTTCTCTTTGTTTAGATGTCCTTTTCAGACAAGCTGTTTCGTGTAAAACAATTAGCCACGCACAAAGGAAACGGTGAACGAGTTATGGGCAATAACCGATGAGCCGTTCCGCATTTGGATGACTTATCTCTGAACGGTTCACAGATAAGTCACAATAGCATAAAACAAACAAGAGAGAAGAATGAGGATTGTATTTGGGTTTGGAGACCCACACCTTCGGATCTTCGGCATGTTCGTGCACCGCAAGATTAGGGCAGCAGATACACGTTATGGCCTTATGGGACAACAAGCACTTTCACGTTGTCATTTGAACTTCCGATTTTACCCCCATCTTCTTTGTGCATTTCTTTTTCATTGAAATCCATTATAAACCTGTAATTGAAAGGAGGAGGTTGGTGAAAATGGGGATCTCAAAAAAGGAAAAGGAAAGAAAATGGGAATCTCATGTATCCAAGCACACATCAAACCTTTTGGTTTCTTTCCCCTTTTCTACACAAAGATAGTCGATTTCTAATTGACTAATTGTTTCTGTCTCTCTACAGTTAAAGAAAGATCATGCCATGGAATGAGAGAAGGTTGGATTAGAAGAAGATAGAGAAGGAAATCGAGACTCCTTTGTGGTTACTGATTGCCATTTGCCAGATGTATTAATCAATCATCACATTTATTTGCTATAAAACGGTGGAATTCCTTTCTTTTTTTAATCACCACTGATGTAAAACAGGATCATCCCAATTTAGGTTGTATTTGGTATCAATTTTATTTCTATTTAACGTATAATTATGGTTTTCAAAATCGAACGGGATCGGATGTTCGGACCGGAAAAATCGGGAACCAATCACTTGATCGGTTTCATTTTTCCTCAAAACCATTGATTTTGGTTAGCAAACCGCTGAACCGTCCGGTTAACCATTTGAACCGTTCAAACCGTTTTAATGGTTTTGACCATTTTTCAATTTCTTTTAATTTTTTTTTATTTTTTTCTCAGAATGGGCCAACCATTTGGGTCGAACGGTCGAACCGTTCGAACCAGTAACCGGACCCCTGATCGGTTAAGTCACCGGGTCGATTTTAAACACCATGCGTATAATTGTTATTTGAGGCTATTCATAGGTACCCTATACTTTAGCTAAGTACCAATTTAGTACACATACTTTAAATCACGACAATCTAGTACTCGAAATTTTAATTTGCGACAATTTGGTACCCAACGTTAAATTTCCATCAATTAAAAGATAAAGAGTCCTAAATACCCCCAGCTATTTTGATTACTGACTAAAATTATGAAAATAACCCATCATCTATTTTGACCAATGCAAGTGGGAACCATTGTTCATACTTGCATTTACAGAGAATCTGAAAACCAGCTCCCTCACGTTGGTGGTGTCAAGCTAATGCACCGTCGGAAAAGTTGATTTTGACGATTGTACATGATGCCAAAAAAGTTGAAGTCAAAGAATCCAATACCATTGCCGGCGGACGACTCCTGTTGCCCATCGCTAGAACATTATTTGCGCCCACTGTTTACTCAGTCGTTGCCAGAGGAGATGACTTGTTGTCGGTGCCGAAGAGAAAACCAGGTTGCAACAGTGATGAAACGCCACCGTCGCGTATATTCGTTCGCAAGGAAGAAACAGCGAATCAGGGGGTTTTCCAAGAAGAAGAAGAAGAAAGAGAAGAAGAAGTGGAAAGAAGAAAGAGAGGGAGAGCGGGCAGTTACTGTTAAAAGCGAAACAAAGGGAGCTAGAGGAGGAGGGTTGCCATCTTTTATTTCTAACTTTTTACCCAGTTGGCCCTGATTGTCTCTTCGGTGTCAACAACAAGTCGTCTTCTCCGGCAATGGCTGAGTAAACAGTGGGCGCAATAATGTTCCAGCAATGGGCAACAGGAGTCGTCCTCCGGCAATTCGATTTCAACTTTTCCGACGTCGTGTATGATCATCGAAATCAACTTTTCTAGTGGCGCATTCGCTTGACACCACCGGTGTGAGGGAGCTAGTTTTCGAATTCTTTGTAAATGCAAGTATGAACAGTGGTTTCCACTTGCATTGGTTGAAATAGATGATGGGTTATTTTTGTAATTTTAATTGGTAATTGAAATAGATGGGGGTATTTAGGACTTTTTATCTTCTAATTGACGGAAATTTAACATCAGGTACTAAATTATCGCAATTGAAAGTTTAAGTACTAAATTGAATACTAAATTAACACTCGGCATAAAGTACAAGATACCTATCGAGAATTTGTCCTTTTAAAAATGCTTGTATTAAGCTGTTTATAAAAGCATTAAATTGATGTTTGTAACTTACGGGTAAAATTTAATTATTATAGTTGAGGTAATTCTCACATATGTGATAACACATATCCTTGAACAACTCAAATTTTCAACCGAGGTAAAGAGAAACCTTCCTGTTTTTTTTTTTTTTTTTTTTTTTTTTTTTTTTTTTGTGGGTGGATGGGGGGGGGGGGGAGGTAATTAAACAGGGGTGCTCATGGCCCTGACAGGGCACGGCTTTGGACTTATATCATTAAAATGATATTTAATATATTGTGTTTAGACTTGAGCCATTTTTTCTTAAAATTCAGTTTGAAAGGAGTACAATACAAATTGTACAGTGCAAATACATACAAAATACAAGATTTTACACTCTATACACATGTATTTGTACTCCTTCCAAACTCGGTCTAAAACACTTTATTTGTACTCCTCTTTCTCTTCAGACTTAGCTTTTCGGCTTGATACAAGCTGGAACCCAGATTAACCCTGAAAACAAAATTCAAGTCCTAGAAATTTGGAGTCAGATTGAGTTGGGGTAAAAATTATCACAATTTCACATCCCCTAAAATAAAAAAAGAATAAAAAATAAATATTATAATAATGATAAAAATAAATATAGTTAAATAAGTAAATAATTCGACTAAGATACTAAAAAAAGGAATAAAAAATTAACCACTCAACCAATATCACAAAGTGATAACCAATCACCTGGTATCATCAAAACTTATGGGGTGTTTTGATCAGTAAAAGTTCTTCCAGTATCATACATTTTTGGCATCAAAAGAATTCTTATTTTTTCTTGTATTAAAGAAAATATTACAAAATAATAGAAAAAACAGAAGAAAGAAACTAACGGATAGGTAAAGGCGAAAGCTACCTATGAAAAAAAAAAAAAAAGAAAAAAAGAAAGAAAAAAGTAAAAGTGATAACTAGCCTATTGATAGAGTCTTTAGGGGTGCAACTCGAGTTGGCCTAAGTTAACATCTACATTGCTTTGAGTTTGGCCTTTGGGTTGGCTCATTCAAATTTTGATAAAAACCCACAGCCTGCCCAAGTTGCACTACTACCTAATTTCACCCAGATTGGAGGGAAAAACTTTGGCTGTTGGGGGCTAACAGCCTTTCCTGTTGAGAGAGTTTCTGGGTTGGGCACGTTACCATGAGAGTGGGCCAACAGCCTTTCCGTTAATTAGTGAACTGCCGTAAACATGCCCAACCCAGAAACTCTCTCAACAAGAAAGGCTGTTGGCCCTGTTGGCCCCCAACAGCCAAAATTAACCCAGAGGGGATTTATGAGTTTTGGGAAGGATTACCCCCTAATCACTTTGACTATTTGAAAAAACAATCTGGGCTGTTTTGGGAGCCTCTACACATGACACCTTAGCTAATTCAGTATTCATTTGTCTTTTCAACTAAAAAAGTATCGAGTGTAAATACTATTTTACCCACACTATTATGATATGCCATTCATAGCAGGCTCCCAAAACAGCCCAGGCTGTTTTTTACAAACCAGCCAAAGTCTTCCCTATTATGTGGCCCATTATTAAAAAGGGTCATTTACTAAGTCACCAACCGTATTTCATATTAACTAAAACACCCTTACAGTTTATGTATTACTAAAGGGAAAATCTATGGTACAGGAAAGACATGATATAGAAGAGTTTTGACCCATCAAAACTCACCCATGAATTTTGATAAATAACACCTGATTGGCTACCATGTTTAGATTTCAATTGATTGGTCACAAGTATTTTGGATATCATATCTTTCCTCTACTAAAACACCCCATATACTTTGTACACTTATGTTAACTTTCCTTCTCTTTGATGAAAGTGTGGTTTGACATTTTTAACTAGTAAACAATATTAGCTTATACTCTAAGAGTTGTCGCATTTCTCCATCCACTTGTCAATATTATTGTCATATGCCTTACCATTATCATCTGCTGCTACTAATGCACTGGATAACTAATGAAAGGGCAAATTTCTTAAACTACTCTTATGGTTTAGTTAATTGATTAATTCTATCATTGCTGTTTACGTATTGAATAAGTGCTAATGGAAAAAAATGAAACGTCGAATTTACCCTCCACTATTCCTCAAAATTTCAAAATAAAATCCAATTTATGAAAAATTTGAAGAACCATCCACCGAATTCTTCAACGTGATGCTTCTTCAATGGGATTGATCTCCGATGTTGGTGCATCAGCTTCCCACTGCCATTAATGAAATCAAATTACGACACTCTAAGGAGAGTTGTAACAATCTCCAGCAAGACAAAGAAGCTTTACTTGTTGAGGTAGTTGACATAGTTGTCGTGGTGGCAAATTAGCCGGAAGTAGTTTTTCATCAAAACAATTGATCAAACAAGCTCTTACGTGTCACTAGCGGTCATAATCCTTAATTAAATCCTTGAGAGAGAGAGAGAGAGGATGGAGGAAAAATGAAATTGAGTGAAAGAAAACTTAAACTCTTTAAATCTATTGTGTGCGTTCTATTTGTGGATAGGTGATGAGGACGGAGAAAGTACGTTCTGTTTCTGGATAGGCGATGAGGATGGAGAAAGGAAGAGTAGATGTAAGGACTTGATGTCACTGCAATGGACTGGAGTAATTAAGCAACAAGACTCAACTACTTCAGCAACGAGACTCATCTATTGCAACCGAGTTGTTCCCTTGCTATTGGGTAGGCAGCCATTTATGTGGAGGGTTATCAGAAATTGCCGCCACATCGGTTGTGTCAGTTGAGCCACAGGATGTTGGATCTCATTGATTGCGTTCATGGAATTTCGGCTATGCACAAAAAGAAAAAGGAAGATGTTGGATCTCTGAAACAATCCGATGTGGAGATACAAGAGTTGAAACCATTTTCGGTACTGGACAGATTGCCCAATTCACGGGAAGAGATGGAGGAAGAAGAGAATGGTAGAATGCCCGAGCATATGAGGTCCTCCAAAGAGTGCTGAATTAGTGTATGTGACCAATAATCTTGCTCCGACACTTGGCCCTGAGTATGTTTTGTTGTTCAAGACTGTCCTATTCATGTCTCCAGAAATCGGTCCCAAATTTGAATGCCCTGCACCTATAGAATGGATTATTTTAATTAATATTAACTGTTAATGATAATATCAATTCCCCTTGCCTTCTTTTTGAGCTCCCTGTACTCTTGACACAAGGTGCATGACTCGCAACAACAGTGAACCAAGCAGTCGGCACAAGGGCTTTCTTCAATAAGTATTGCTGCTTCCGCTTTGAGAGATAGAAGCACGAGTATAAGAAGGGACAACCGATCACAAACCAGACAAGAGTATAAAGCACTTCATTGGTTCCCTAGGCTGCACTAATCCTATCTTTATTTATTGTTAGGTGTTAGCATCATTTCAAATTCGAAAACCCATAAACTCAGAATTCACCACTTCATCAAAGCAGTTTAATCATTATACTTACAAGAGGTTCGTTTGCCGAGAGAGAGAGAGAGAAGAAGGAGAAGAATAAGAGATAGGGAGAGGGACAAAGGGTAATATTGGGTTTTAAAAAATTTATAGGTCAAGTGGAGTCATGTGTGTACTGATTTTGATAGAATATTAACAAATGTTAACACAAGGGTAAAGTTAGTCAATTATCAAAAATAGTAAGGGTGGTTTAAGACAATAGTTAAACAGAAAGGGTATAATTTGTCAATTAGCTAAACAGTAGGGATAGTTTAAGAAATTCTCCCTTAATAAAATTATATATACTAGGAGGAAGTGGGGAGGATGGTCCACTTAGGAAATGTCGCCAATAAATTTGAGTTGAGCAACTTTGCAGATGGCTGGGTGATGAGAAAGTAACTAAATTTGTTAGAGAGACCGATAGCAATGGATCTGAGCCTGGTAATGAGAGAACAAGTTAGCCGTTCAGAAGATATCGACAAAATTGGGTTGTTGGTTGATTATTTGTTTAGTTCTGTTGTTGTTTCTTTAATAAAAGTTTCAAATGATATCTCCTTTGAAAACTCTGAAAAATTATTTAAAAACAGTTTTTTTAGGCTCAGTTTAGAAGGAGTACAGATACAAATTTGTAGAGTGCAAAACCTTGTATTTTGTATTATTTTGTGTGCATTTATAAAGTATATATTTGTATTTGTACTCCTTCCAAACGATTTGAGTGCAAAACCATGACAGTGCAAATGATTTTGAGTGTAAATTCTGATATATTTTTATTTCAAATTTTAGCTTATTTTGTTTGATTGCAGTACAAATGAAGTAAATTAAGACATGAAGTAGAATAAAATAAAATCCAAAACAAAATTAAACAATAATTTGCATTTTTTACATTTGCACTCCCATACATTTATACTAGTGCAAATAAATTTGCACTACAACCAAATGCAACCTTAACAATTAAGTGCCATTAGACACCATGAAGTGTCACTGAATAGTGAAAAACGCCCAAATATTGGGAGAAATATAAAAAAAAAGATATATATTTTTTTTTCAAACAGATAATTTTTACACAATCCAAGAAAAATGCTTCTTTGATCAATGGTTTAACCAAACAACATTTCAAATTCTATTGAGAAAATGCTTATGTGGTACTGAGTTGGTGTCGTCTTTTAGGTAACAACAATAGAACCATACAAATACCATCTTAGTCGTCATCTGAGTACTTGTCAAGGCCACCTCTAGAACATATTACATGGATTTGTGATGCCACTTTTGGGCCGTTCGCTTTTCGGTAAGTTACTTACCCAGGTAAATGCAATTATTTGGATAAGTTTTTTCTGAGAAACACTTACCCAAGTAAGTGTATTTACCCATGTTCTTTTATTTTCCAGGTAAAAAAAAAGGAAATGACCATTTTAACCATAAAAATCCATTATTAAAAGGGGCATTTTTGTCCCACTCAAGTGTTGGAAACTTTTCCCTTGGTGGGAAAAATTATTTACCCACTAAAGAGATGGGTATCACTTACTCGAGAAAATAAAATTTCCCTAGTCCCCACATTAATTTGAAAAAAGAATATGGGATTCTGGTCAATGGGAACAAGGAACCAAAATCCCATTGACCAACTTCCCCCCTCTCAAAATCCAAAAAAAGAACACCCCCTTGGTGGCAAAAGCAAGTTGTGGATCATGTGGCATTATTGGTGGTTTGTTCAAATGGGTTCAACCGTGAATTTATGGTACCAGAAAAATATGATATCCAAAGAACTTGTGACCAATCAACCGGTATCATAGACATATTAGCCAATCACGCGATATTTGTCAAAATTCACCAATCACCTGGTATTTGTCAAAATCCACCCATAGGTTTTGATTGGTTAAAGTTATTTCAATACCATATTTTTCTTGATATCATAGATTTTCTCTATTCAAATAGATAATTTTAAAAGAAGAAAATTGAGAAGTGAATAAGTGAATTGTATGGTTGGAGAGATTTAGAGGGAACAAGAGATTAGTGGAATGGAGAGAGGAGAAATATAGGCGGATTTTGAGGTTAGCATTTTCCTCTGTCTCTATATTGTATGATTTTGAAAACTGAACCGGATCTGACATCAGACCAGTTGACCCGAGAATTGTCCAAATAACCAGTTTCGTTTCACCCTAAAACCACTCATGGGCCAAAAATCGTTGACTTGATCAACAACCCGCTGACCTAAATAGTCTATTTGTCGACTTAAACAATAGTTTTTGGCTATTTTTTATTTTTTAAATCAGAACAGGCCATTCATTTGAACTGAATGGTCGAATCATTCGACCCAAAAACCTGTAGCCAAAATGATTCCATGTCTGGTATAGTTTTTAAAACCTAGCTGTATTGCTTTACATTTTCAATTGAAAAATGTTTCAAAGTTCGGATGTTAGATGAAAAAGGATCTAAAATCATCGTTATGAACTTATCATAAAGAGAGTGTGTGTTGTGGTCATGGCCTTTTCATCCTCACCATAACCACGTTCAAGTTTATGGAGGAAAGGGCCCTTGACATCTTCAGAGCCTAAGCCGTGTTCTAATGGAGAAGATGAAATTTCTCATGGGCATTTTTAGAATAAAAATCATTTTAAGAGGTCAGATGAAATTAAAGGGGCTGTTAAAAAACGTGATTGATTATTATTTTTTAAACAAAAACAACTGTTATATCACCAAAATTGTATGTGGCAGTTGTTTTTATTTTCGAAAACAAAACCAACCATTTTCCTTCCCACTAGGCCACTAACAAAATCAAAATCAATCATGTCGTGGTTTGTGGAACACGCCCAAACTGTAAGGGGCATTTTGATGATTTTGGTAAAGTATAAGGGTGTCTTAATAAATAAGAAAGAAAACAAAAGAAAAAATAGTGAAAATACATTACGAAAAAACTCAAAATGTTCGTGCAGTGTTGCTTTGCAGCCTTTAAACCGTTACTCCGTTATCCGTAGGAGAAGACGAAATAGAGAAGGGTAAAAAGTAAAAAGTAAAAACAATAAAAATTGCGAATCTCTGAACGACCGACTTTCTTCTCTCACTCTCTGTCCAAAGTCCAAATAAACATGCGGCGGCAAGGAAATCAGTTTGCGCCGCACCGCCAAAAGTAGGAAAATCAAACTTAGGCGGTTTTCGTAGTCCCGTATATAAACGTTTCCTCACCTTCCTTCCTCTTCTCCAAGCGATCTTCGATTGTGGTTGGTTATTTTTTGTTGGTTGAACACGAATCAGTCTTCGACCCCAAGAAATCTTCGTTTCCATTCTCTTCATCTGTTTCTTACACTACGCACAGTACGACCTAAAAGAGGAGGTGCGGTATCACACTCTTCGGTTCAAGCTTAAAGAGGTTCGTTCTCCATCACCTCTTCTTTCTTCAACATTGTTTAGTTTTTATATGGTTTTTAACTGTTCTTTTGATTTAAGTTATGTATTATCTCACTTGGAATGTTGTTAGCACCTAGGGGAGATCGTTCATTACTTTTTTTTTTCTTTTCTAGTTATCTTGGCCTTAGTGTATATCTCTTTGTCTGTCATTTGAGAAAGATTATGCTGTTCTGTGATTCTCAGAGGCCGCTTTAATTATCTTGATTCGTAATTTCCAGGTACGAGAGAGAGAGAGAGAGAGGAAGCTATTCGTACTACTTCTGTCCATGTGTTTGAACTGGCATCTTTAGACTTGAGGATGATTTGTATTCGTATTCTCTATTTTTCGGCACCACTTTCTAGGATGGAGAATCCGATTCGGCAATTTGGATGTCCTGCTGGCGAATCCCAATCTTGAATCTGCAATTAAGGAGCTCGAATTTGCTTTTGGTTGCTGTTGCTATAGGCTCTTTCTCTTTACTCGAGAGTGTGTCTTGGAGAACCCTTAACTTCAATTACGTGCCTCCAGTTTTTCATTAACATTCAGCTATTATGGAGAATCACAAGCAGAAATGTCAGTTACAAGTTTTTTCCGTAGGAATGGCTCACGATCATAGTTGTAG
Source organism: Nelumbo nucifera (assembly GCF_055504915.1). Taxonomy (NCBI): domain Eukaryota; kingdom Viridiplantae; phylum Streptophyta; class Magnoliopsida; order Proteales; family Nelumbonaceae; genus Nelumbo; species Nelumbo nucifera. Next base: position 9,353,524 of record NC_142651.1, on the reverse strand, counting down.
TGGCTTAGTTTCTAACAATTCGAGAACAGATGGATCAAGTGTACATACAGAGTATATTGATTTTGGAGATTCAGTGTCAGAGACTGCCCATGATCGGGAAATATCAGTTTCCGACTCCGAGAGTGGTACTTGCGGTGTCATCACTCGGGAGTTTCGGCTCTTCAGTGGAAATGAGTTGATCAGATTGGAAGAAGGAGATAAAGAGCACAGCGTCATCAAGCAGAGATTCCTTATGGGTATGGGATCCGTTCGTAGTCTTACAACAATTACGAGTATACACAAGAACATTTATTCAAGTTTCCAAGGGCTAGCTCGATTGCAATCCTTCAGGATTTTCTCGCAGGCAATGTCACAAAAGTGCCACGGGAATCCAAATATTAAATTTGCTTGGTATGGCACTTCTAGGGATGGGGTGGATAGGATCATCTCCCATGGTTTTGGTCAGTCTGGAAGGCCTGAGAACAATGGATTGTACGGAAGTGGGCTCTATCTATCTCCTGAGAATTTTTCCTTAGACAGGTATGCTAAAGTAGAGAAAAAAAATCACATCTCCCCTTGTTAGGGGTTTGATGAATTCCTCTTTCATTTTCGCAAGTTCAACACATAAAATAAATGTCATCTATGTATAGTTTCTTATTTCTTTTTCATAATTTGCAGTGCGTTATCATCAACTCTCAATAAGAATGGTCTACGACATGTCTTGCTTTGTCGAGTGATCCTGGGAAATATGGAAGAGGTCCGTTCTGGTTCAGAACAGTTTCATCCAAGCTCCGAGGAGTTTGATTCTGGGGTTGATAATCTGTTAGCTCCTAGAAAATATATTATTTGGAGTACACATATGAATACTCACATCTTGCCAGAATACGTTATAAGTTTCAGTGCTCCTCCTTGCTTGGAAGGTAAACGGTTTGTGCGCTGCTGTTCCCATTTTGAATGAGATTTGGGTTTTAATTAATGTGAATCAGAAGTCTGTGTTGCAGGACGTTGGACTCATCTATTTTCTATCTCCCAACTGTTCAGGGTTTCATAGGGTACAACAGCCAGTGGTAAAACCCACCTCAGCTTGGATGCCGTTTCCTACTTTAATCTCTGTGCTTGCGAGGTTTTTACCTCCTACTACCATTCGTGTCATACAGAAATATCACTATAGTTACAGAGTAAGCACCTCCAAGATAATCTTTGATACCTTCATATTTGAATATACAAGGGATATAGAGATGTTTGTCATTCTATCATTCCATCGGGTGCTTATACCTTGTCAATTGTGGGTGTGCAGGAAAAGAAAATTACCAGGGAACAACTTGTACAGAAAGTGAGGCAGATCGTGGGCGATGAACTGCTTGTTAAAATAATCAAATCTTGCAGGGGGAAGGTACACTTTCTCCCCAAAAAATAGATGCTAATATCATTTTGAAGTGCCTATTTGTGGCGGTGAAAATCAAAGAATTATTTGCACAGCTAATATCGTTTTGAAGTGCCCATTAGGTGCAAGTCTTGCACAATTAACTTGGATTTGCTTAGATTAATAATATTTTTTGCTGTCTAGAGGATTAGAATTCCCAATGTAATGAATGCCTCAGTGGAATCTTATATCTTTTACACAATGTAATAGAGAGAAGAAAATAAACACATTAGGAATATTATTAGGAATTACAGAGTTGCACTCTCATATGTACAGATTCTCCATAGAATAAAATATTTTTGTCTTCCTTAGATGCCCAAGGCTCCATTTGTTTTCAGTGTAATTTCATTTGCACTTGATGCAAAGACACTGAAGTTCAAATAAAAAGTTTGCAAATTCTAATTTATTTTTGCTTCAGATTTTACTAATCTTCAGTTTTTATTTTATTTCTTTACAATAACAAACAAAACAAAGTGAGTTCTAAGCCATTGTATGGAGTATGGTTGTCCAGTCGGGGGTGGATTCAATTTCTTTACGTTGTTATCTTTATTTCCTTTTATATGAAGTCCGTTTTGTGTTGTAATTTGAAATTTGAGAGCAAGCAATGGTGCTAATTTAAAGCCTTTTTTATTGCTACTTGAAAATTTAGTACAATGTCTTTGCTATGTGCAGTGGTGAAATTCTATACTCTGTTATTATTAATTTACAGGCAGAGATAGCCTGTTTTAGTTCCACGGGGCTAAACAACAGGATAGCCCATCTCCCGTATCCATAACCCACCCCATCCCCGCCGGCAACGGGATTTGATCGAATTCGGATTAGCCAAAGGCTTTGACTGTTTAACAGGCTGTAGAATTAATGATGAGGTTTATTGTCAGTAATAAATTAATGGGTCCCAGTGTGAAAGGTGTGAGCTTATTACTGGTGTAAAATCTTATCATTGATTTCACAGCCCATTAAACAGCTAAAGCGTACATATGTTTTCATGTTATGTAAATTATGCCCATTATATGATGTCATGAGGTTCTCATCTTTACCATCATGGTCCCCAGTTGCCTTTGTCATATGGAATACTAGATCTGCTACACATGGGACACTACGCACAAGCTCTCAACATGATCTACAGCCGCACATCTTAAACATGATTGATGTCTCAAAGGTAAAGAGTGAAGAGCACGAAACATGTATGTGATGTGCGTCTGTAAATCATGTTGAAAGCTGAGTGGATAGCATCGTGTGGGCAACCGGTCCGGGGGGGAATCAATTTGTAGGGGATTTAGAGGTGTCAGTGGAGGATGGTTAACCATATTTGCCTGCAACTGTCTGTTTCAACTTTCATGATCCACTCTTTATAGGGTTTCGCTACTTTTAATTATTTTATTTACTGGGTTAGTTGTTATATCTTCGGAGGTTGAAATTTGAATATTGTTTGTTGCCAGCAACTTAAAGCTTCTTCGCCGAGAAGTGGCTCCAAGTAGTACAGAAGAAACAAGCGGGCTGAGTGAGTATCCAGGAAAGAATTGCATCAATCAAGAATGAAGAGAACTTGTTCGATGAGGCAACCGACGGTGGTGCACCAAAAAACAAAACCATAAAGGTGGAGATAACAAATTCAGCGGATTCCTGAATAAACCAGTCATTTGTTTGGGTTGGGGATGTGTATTCGTGTCCCGTACCTTGCATGTAACTTTTTTGTTTTTTCCTTCTGTAAAAAAAAGAGAAAAAAGAAAGCTAGTTCAGTCTCTGAAGAATAAGAAAGAGGGTATTTGGTTAACAGTAACCGATTTCTTTATTCTTTTTATTTTCATGGAGATGGAAACGGGAAGGGTCAGGGACTCAGGGCACTAATCGGATGAAGGGATCAGCGTATGATGATGTGGGTTGCTGTTGTTATTTCGGAAGTGGGTTCTTTTTTTTCAAAAAAAAAAAAGAAAAAGAAAAAACTCAAAAAGAGATGGTCAATGATTTGGTGGGATCAGATCTTGTTTGTTGGAATTGACCTGGAACAGTCAGTGGGCAGCAGCAGTATGGGAGAGGGATTAGGATTGAATTTTGAAATTGATTTGGTCACATCTCGGGGCCGGGGGCTATTTCCGGAAACCAATCCAGGGTGCATTGTAGCCTGTGGGCTATTTCCAAATCCGGATGTGCTGCTGGTATTCGCTTTCTAGTACGCCGATAGAAACTAAAGCGATATAAGGGCAACTTTTGGGGTTTAATATTAATAAAAGTAATATTTTTAAAATATTTTCAAAAATAGATTAACTTTTTAAAAATAATATCAATAAAGGGAAAAAATACTATTCATCATCTTCTTGTCGTTTGTTCACCAGTGTCGTCGTTGGTGCTACCGTTCGCCATTGCCTCTGCCCATCTCCGCCTTTGGCAACGTTGCTGGAGGTGGTAGCGGCGGCGCTGGTGGTTATTTCTCTGCCCAATGCCACCACCTCTGCCTTCAGCAACGTTGCCGGAGGTGAGTGGAGACAAAGGCGGCGGCGGTGGCATTGGGCAGAGGATTGACCACCAAGCGCCGCTGCCACTTTCGACAACGTTGCTAGAGGCGGAGATGGGCGGTGGCGGGTGGCGGCGCTAGTGAACAAATGGCAAGAAGATGAACTGTGCTTTTGCCCTTTATTGATATTATTTTTAAAAAGTTAACCTATTTTTTATTTTTTTTAAATATTACTTTTATTGATATTAAACCCCAAAAGTTGCCCTTATATGCTATTACCCCTTAAATTAATACTCCCTCGGGACTGACCTAGATGTGTAAATCGGGACGCTTGTGACCCGCGCAAGAGCGAGCTGTGCCATGTTGCGTGATGAGGCAGGCCATGGGCGCCCAGGCGAGGCAATGAGCTTGGTCTCAATGGGCTACAAGCCATGCAGGCTTGGGCCGTGCCGGGCCAGAAAGGCCTAGACCTTTTTGAAATCTGACCGACCCAAGAAATCAATTGATGCTGAAGAAATAAAATCAAGGTTAAAATACAAAAACCTCCCCTAAAGTTTCTAACAATCATAAAAACCTCTCCTATAGTTTCATTTTAGCAAAAACCTCCCTTCTATTTTTGACAAAATCAACAAATACCTCCCTTCCGTCAATGACCAAGATAGAAAATGTTAAAGAGATGACCATTTTTTCAAAATACCTATTTTACCCTTTCTCGAACATTGTTCATCTTCTTCCTCACACGCACAATGACAGAATGGCGGTGCACTATTGAGGTTGTCGACCATGCTTAGATTTCAATGGTGAGTATCGGAGGTCGAGCGAAGTGATTGTGAAGGATTGGAGAAAGTATCTACTGGTTGTGGTTTATGGTGGGATGAATCAACAAAGGAATCGAATAGTTGATGCCGTTGTGATTGCTCAGATTCTTGGTGCTGCTCTGGTCGTTCCAACCTTGCAAGTCAACGTGATCTGGGGAGATGAAAGGTAAAGATAGTTTCATCAATAGAGACAGAAATATTAATAAACAAGAGGAGAAGCAGAGATGAACAGTGCATCGCCATTCTGTCGTTGTTGGGAGAGAGAAAGAGAATCGGAGGGAAATTAAAGAAGAGGGAAGGTTGGAGGGGGGAGTGCATTACCATTCTTCCGTTGTGCGTGTGAGGAAGAGGATGAACAGTGTTCGAAAAAGGGTAAAATAGGAATTTTGAAAAAATGGTCATCTCTTTAATGTTTTTCGTCTTGGTCATTGACGGAAGGGAGGTATTTGTTGATTTTGTCAAAAATAGAGAGGAGGTTTTTGCTAAAATGAAACTATAGGGGAGGTTTTTATGATTATCAGAAACTTTAGGGGAGGTTTTTGTATTTTACCCTGAAATCAAATTTGAAATCTGAAATCTGGATTCCATCCTTGCAAAACCAGTTAGAGGGTTGGAGATGCTCAAAGGGTTGTGAGGATGGATTTTGTTAAAGACGAAATCCGAATTCTAAAATCTAAGGTTTTTGGAGGGTTAGAGATGCTTCTTTGATGGCCCAAGTTAGCAAAGTAGTGAGCCAACCGGTTGGGCTTCTATTGTAGATGTGCGCGTAAGTTACCTCGACTTGAAAAACTAGTGGACTTCTGTCTTAAAAGAAAAGAAGAGAACTAGATTTGAAGAGAAGGGAAGAGAGAGAGAGAGAGAGAGAGAGGAGAAGAAAGGGGTTCGGTTGATGATATCTGCCGCTCCATACACTTCTTTATTTATAGCTTTTGGTTCCTTACAAGAATAGAAGAAAAACATAAAATCCTATTCCTAATAAAACAGAAAATCCTAGTCCTAATCAAACAAACACATAATATGGATAAGGCCAGTCGACCTAACTTAAAAGGAAATTAAAACATAACTAGGTGTGGGTATGGAACTACACACATTAGAGCCCGAGTGTTGGTATGGAACCCCACACTCGTGGCTTACTAACTATTTCTTCACTCCCCTTTAGGTTGGGAGTAGATATTTGTCATGCCCAACATGCATAAATCTATCTCCAATTTGATTTTTGTGACTGCTTTAGTGAAGAGATCAATTAACTACATGTTTAAGGCAATGTAATGAAGGCATACTTCTTGGGATGCGACTCGTTCTCGTATAAAATGTCTGTTAACCTCAATATGCTTAGTTCTGTCATGCTGTATTGGGTTGTGGGCAATATTAATTGTAGCTTGATTATCGCAATACAACATCAGAGGCTTCTCATAATCAATATCTAGTTCATTAAGCAAGGATCTTAGCCATAACACTTCTACAACACCATTGGCCATGGATTTGTATTCTATTTCTGCACTGGAGTGAGCAACAACATTCTGTTTCTTGCTTCTCCAAGAAACAAGGTTTCCCCCCACAAATGCATAATATCCAGAGATAGACCGTAAACCTCATGTCATTAACACATTTAGCCCAATCTGCATCTGTATACACTTCTACTTTCATACGACCATTATTCTTGAAGAGTATACCTCTCCCTGGACATCTTTTTAAGTAGGCAAGAATCCTTTCTACTGCAAGGAGGTGGGTGGTTCTAGGAGAATGCATGTATTGACTAACAACACTGATAGCATAAGAAATATCTGGCCGAGTTAGGCAGAGATAAAGAAGTTTCCCAACCAACCTTTGGTACATAGCCTTGTCCTCAAGGAGTTTTCCACTTTTTGTACTTATTTTATGATTAAGCTCAATAGGAGTGTCAGAGGGTTTCACTCCTAACTTTCCAGTTTCTTCCAATAAGTCCAAAACATACTTCCTTTGAGAGATAAAAATGCCATGCTTAGATCGAGCTACCTCAATTTCTAAGAAGTAGTGTAATTTCCCTAGGTCTTTCACTTCAAATTCCTTGTGAAGATGCTGTTTAAGGGTTTCAATTTCACTAATGTCACTCCTTGTTATCACAATATCATCTACATAGATTGCAAGTAGAGTCAGGGAATGGCCTGTCTTCTTAAAGAAGAGAGTGTGATCTGACTGAGCCTGTATGTATCTGAATTTGTCCAAAGCCAGTATAAACCTATCAAACCAAGCTCTCGGAGATTGTTTCACCCCGTACAAGGCCTTCTTCAAAAGGCAAACTTTCTTTCTTGCTTCTATACTATAAAAGCCAGGGGTAACTCCATGTATACTTCATCTTGCAAGTCTCCGTTGAGGAAGACATCCTTAACATCCAGCTGAAATAGTAGCCATGAGAAGTTTGCAGCAACGGATAGAAGAACTCCGATAGTGTTCATTTTTGCAATAGGTGCAAAGGTTTCTGTATAGTCTATGCCATAAGTTTGTGTAAATCCCTTTGCAACCAATCTGACCTTATACCTCTCTATAGTACCATCAACATTATATTTCACAATAGACACCCATCTGCATCCAACAGGTTTCTTCCCTTCAGGCTGGTTAAGTAGTTCCCATGTGTTGCTCTTGACAAGAACATCCATCTCTACTTGCATTGCTTCCTTCCATTCAGGTATCAACAAGGCTTCTTGCACATTTCTGGGTATGAGAATAGTAGAAATAGATGTCAAGTAAGATCTATAGAATTATGAGAGACAATTATAGGAAAGGAACTTGGAGATGCAATGGGCAGTGGATGAAGTGCAACGGTGCTTCCCTTTATGAATAGCAATTGGAAGATCAAGGTCATCTGACAGTGGAGGCTAAGCATTTGTAACAGTGGGAGTAGTAGTAGTATATGGATCTGGGGTTGTAGAAGATGTTCGGATTGGCCTGGATTGCTATTGAGTACGAGAATCAACCTGCCTCTACCACATTCTGTAATACACTCTTAACTCTGCATTTTTGACAACCCTCTTCACAACTCTCTCCCTCAGTAATTGGATAGGTAAAGGAACTTTAGGGCTGAAACTGAAATCCCTTCCTCACTACTCTCCCCTTGAAGAGAGGCCTTATAATAGTAGGGCATATCCTAAAAAAAGGTGACATCCATTGACACAAAATGCTTCCTTGAAACAGGCTCGTAACAGCAATATCCTTTTTGATTTTGTGCATACCCAAGGAAAATACATTTAGTAGCTTTGTGATCAAATTTGGAGTGATGAGGTCCAAGGATTTGAACAAAACAAGTACACCCAAAAGTTTTGAGGGGAATAGTGAATAGGTCCTTATTTGGATACAGAAGACTGAACGATGTTTGCATGTTTAGAACCCGCAAAGGAACCCTGATAATAAGGTATACGGCTGTACGGATTGCATCCCCCCAGAAGCGTATGAGAACATTAGAGTTGAGCATGATGCTTCTGGCTACCTCTAAGATATGTCTGTTTTTTCTCTCATCAACCCCATTTTGCTGAGGTGTACGAGGACAGGTGCTCTAATGAATGACCCTATGATCAAGGAGATAGGATGCCAAGGGTTTTGCAAAGTATTCCTTGGCATTATCAAATCTAAGAATTTTGATCTTGGTTTCAAATTAGGTTAGGACCATCTGATGGGAAGCCTGGGTCAGAGAAGGGACCTCATCTCGAGAGTGCATAAGGTAGACCTATGAAAAATAGGTATAATCATCAACAAATAATAAGAAATATCTATACCCTCCCATTGTGGAAATATGATATGGCCCCAAAACATTGGTATATACAATTTCAAAAGAAATGTTGCTTCTTTTATTACTCAAAGGATAAGAAGATCTACTATATTTTACAAGCTCACAGTTTTCACACTTTAAACTAGACACTTCTACTGACTCAAATAAGTTTGGAAAAAGATTCTTTAAAGACCCAAAAAATAAATGACCTAAGCGGTTGTGCCAAAGCATAATCTTACTATAGGACTAAGAAACAAACAAATTTCCTAATTTACTCTGCTCCCCTTGTGATTGTTCAAGTAGGTAGACTCCATTCATCTCACGGCCAATCCCAATCACTTTTTTCATTTCCAGATCCTAAAAAACACACCAATCAAGGAAAGAAGTTATTGAACAGTTTTGATTTTTAATAATACTATTAACTAAAAGTAAGTTAGCACTAAGCTTTGAAACATGCAAAACTGAGGATAGGGTGATGGCATCAGACAATCTGATGTCTCCATTGTCAGAAATTGGTACAAGGGAGCCATCAGCAAAAGAAACTTTGTTTCTCCAGAGGATAAATAATAGGTGTTAAATAAAGTAGATAAGCTGATCATATGGTTTGAAACACCTAAATCTATTACCCAAAAAGGTCTAGTATTACCTAGGACAGAAGCATGACATGCAGTAGCTCTTGTACCTGTATGAGCAAGGGCTGAAGTAGGCTAAGCAAGTGTAGTAGTTGAAGACTGAGATGTAGATCCAGAAATACCAGCTTCTTTCTCTAGTTGTGTTAGTGCAGCCCGAGCAGCTGCTAAGGCATCCAAGGATGTGGAAGATGATGTATTAGTTGTTGTATTTGCACATCCCTTCTTGTTTCTAAGTCAGGCTGGCATTAGATGAGAATGCAACTTCCAACAGGTGTCTCTAATGTGTTTGGGCTTCTTGCAATGATCACAAAAAATATCTCTTTTGTCTTCCTTCTTCACTTCCTTTTCCTTTTCTCCTCTAGCCTTGAATTTTGTTGCTGCTAAGACTGCTTATGTAAGCTGAAAAGATAGCATACCTTCTTCATACTCTCTTCACTGTGGACTAATGAGTTGGCTTGAGATAGAGTCACACTCTCCCTAGTGATAAGTTGTTGTCTTGTAATATCAAAATCTGAGTTTAGACCGGATAAGAACTCAAAAACCCTATTTGTTTCAATCAGTTTTCTATATGTTGCTGCATCCTTCTGGCTTTCCCATTCAATAGTTTCCAAGTGATCAATTTCATGCCAAAGGGATTTTAGAGTAGCAAAATATACTGAAACTGGTTTCTCTCCTTGCTTGAGGTTTTTCAGCTCATAAGCTCTTGCAATATTGAGGGGTTGGGAATAAGTCTTCTTCATGCTGCCCCAAATCTCTTTGGCTGTTTTTGCCCAAAGATAGTTTCGACTAATGTGGGGCTATATAGAGTTGCATAGCCAGGTCATCACCAAGTAGTTATCTTGAACCCATCTTGGATGATATATATCTTCCTTGGCTGGTTCTTTTGTGTCTCCAGTTACATACCCTAATTTCGCTCTGCCCCTAATGGCCATCATTGCTGATTGGGCCCATTCCAAGTAATTTGTTCCATCAAACCTAACAGTGGTGATCTGGAACGAATTTTCTGTCATATTACCAGTCCCAAAATCTTCCCCTTGAGTTTTCACTTCACTTCCAATTTTTTCCATACTAAGTAGATCACAATACTCTAAGAAGGAAAAAGTTTTCAACAATCCATAATTTTTGCTGCTAAAAGACAATTATCTATGATCAAATAACCTTTAAAGGTTGCACCTTTTTCAGAAAAGAAAGTTGATCATAAAGAAATCTTGATAACTTCTATCAAGTTACCTTAAAGGTTGTACCTTTCTCAGCAACAAGAACTCTGATTGACCTCTCTGGTTTGAAACTTTATCCTTGATCAAGCCCAAACTCTTTCTCAGAATTCTGATCGTCCTCTTGGTTTGAAACCCTATCTTGGTTGAAATTGATCTCTGATTCTTCCTGGTCACCGAATCATTCTCCAAGAATCTTTCTTGGGCAGTTTTCAGTACTCCAGTAACCTCCAAGAACCAAGCAGCTGCTGTAAAGATCTTGATCTAATGGATTTTCATGTAGCCGACCAGATCAGGCTTACATGAGAACCCTAGTTTTTCTCACCAAATGCTCTGATACCAACTTGAAAAATTAGTGGACTTCTCTCTTACAAGAAAAGAAGAAGAAGAGAACTAGATTTGAAGAGAGAGAGAGGGAGAGAGAGAGAGAGAGAGGGGAGAAGAGAGAAGAGAGAAGAGAGGAGAAGAAAGGGGTTCGGTTGATGAAAACCATAAAATCCTATTCCCAATAAAACATAAAATCCTAGTCCTAATAAAACAAACACATAATATGCCAGCCGGCCCAACTTAAAAGGAAATTAAAATATAATTAGGTGTGGGTATGAACCCACACACACTAGAGCCTGAGTGTGGTTTGGAACCCCACACTCGTGGCTTACTAACTATTTCTTCACCTCCAATACTGCTTCATCCGGTATTGGCTTTAGCTACTCATGTCAACCACTTGAAAAGACAAGTTGTTATGTGGCTTATAGAATATTTCA